>NC_064923.1:332356171-332659765 GCF_023897955.1 Schistocerca gregaria
GTCCAGTGTGCTAACCACTGCGACGAAACAGAGTTTGACCATCTCGTCTCCCAGTGGGATAAATGTCTTAACGCGTGTGATGATTACTTTTGAATGGAATCCATGCACGGTCCCGTTGTGGCTAGTGTCCGTTTCTCATGTGACGGTCCCTTATGTTTGACGACACTTCGGAGTCTTGCGCGACGATGAAGATCGTACAGGGTGTTTCAAAAATGACCGGTATATTTGAAACGGCAATAAAAACTAAACGAGCAGCGATAGAAATACACTGTTTGTTGCAATATGCTTGGGACAACAGTACATTTGCAGGCGGACAAACTTTCGAAATTACAGTAGTTACAATTTTCAACAACAGATGGCGCTGCAAGTGATGTGAAAGATACAGAAGACAACGTAGACTGTGGGTGCGCCATTCTGTACGTCGTCTTTCTGCTGTAAGCGTGTGCTGTTCACAACGTACAAGTGTGCTGTGGACAACATGGTTTATTCCTTAGAACAGAGGATTTTTCTGGTGTTGGAATTCCACCGCCTAGAACACAGTGTTGTTGCAACAAGACGAAGTTTTCAACGGAGGTTTAATGTAACCAAAGGACCGAAAAGCGATACAATAAAGGATCTGTTTGAAAAATTTCAACGGACTGGGAACGTGACGGATGAACGTGCTGGAAAGGTAGGGCGACCACGTAAGGCAACCACAGACAGCAACGCGCAGCTAGTGCAGCAGGTGATCCAACAGCGGCCTTGGGTTTCCGTTCGCCGTGTTGCAGCTGCGGTCCAAATGACGCCAACGTCCACGTATCGTCTCATGCGCCAGAGTTTACACCTCTATCCATACAAAATTCAAACGCGGCAACCCCTCAGCGTCACTACCATTGCTGCACGAGAGACATTCGCTAACGATATAGTTCACATGATTGATGACGGCGATATGCATGTGGGCAGCATTTAGTTTACTGACGAAGCTTATTTTTACCTGGACGACTTCGTCAATAAACAGAACTGGCGCATATGGGGAACCGAAAAGCCCCATGTTGCAGTCCCATTGTCCCTGCATCCTCAAAAAGTACTGGTCTGGGCCGCCATTTCTTCCAAAGGAATCATTGGCCCATTTTTGAGATCCGAAAAGAGTACTGCATCACGCTATCTGGACATTCTTCGTGAATTTGTGGCGGTACAAACTGCCTTAGACGACACTGCGAACACCTCGTCGTTTATGCAAGATGGTGCCCGGCCACATCGCACGGCCGACGTCTTTAATTTCCTTAATGAATATTTCGATGATCGTGTGATTGCTTTGGGCTATCTGAAATATACAGGAGGGGGCGTGGATTGGCCTCCCTATTCGCCTGACATGAACCCCTGTGACTTCTTTCTGTGGGGACACTTGAAAGACCAGGTGTACCGCCAGAATCCAGAAACAATTGAACAGCTAAAGCAGTACATCTCATCTGCATGTGAAGCCATTCCGCCAGACACGTTGTCAAAGATTTCGGGTAATTTCATTCAGAGACTACACCATACTATTGCTACGCATGGTGGATATGTGGAAAATATCGTATATAGAGTTTCCCAGACCGCAGCGCCATCTGTTGTTGACAATTGTAACTACTGTAATTTCGAAAGTTTGTCTGCCTGAAAATGTACTGTTGTCCCAAGCATATTGCAACAAACGATGTATTTATATCGCTGCTCGTTAATTTTTATTGCCGTTTCAAATATACCGGTCATTTTTGAAACACCCTGTATATCAGACTGGTTATGGACGGAAATAACTCGCCTAAGTAGTCGCAGCTGCTAACAGCTATTCTAGGAAGTACATCATTAATAAAACATGCCGAGAAAACCTGAGATCACAGCGCATTCGTTATCTGATTCTGACATTATGTACTTGTGGGCTGCTTTAAGTGTCTAAATACTAGTTTGTACATTAAAAAATCGACATTTATGGACATACTTCAAGGGAACATCATCATTAGTTGCTAATTATACTCGTAACCGAACACTCCCGTGAGTACAATGGTCGCGCGAACTAGTGGCGAGGCAGTAAACAGACTGCGTATTTTATATTCGGGCAATAAATTACTTCAGATAATTGGCACTCAGAAAGTCATTGGCAGAAACCAAATCGCTTACAACATTTCAATTTAAACCCGCTAATCCCATTACACTGGCCTACGGAACAGCTCTTTTGAAGTGACTAATTGTACCATCGGAAATGAAAACTGAAACCACTACACTGTAAGCCTAGTCGGGATTCTTGTCAATACAGATTACACCAATTTAATTCCGAGCCACGGCAGTTTGCCGCTCACCATAAAAGTAAAATATTACTGTCATCTGATATTCCCTAATGACTGATTTTCGCACAGCCTGGAAACAAACGCATTGCAGCCTAACCTTGTACGTTATATGAAATACTATTTATTGTGTTTTCCTTATAGATAATTACAGATTTTTGGCGTTTGGAATTATGATAATTTGTTACCTAGATAATACTTCGTGGTCTGAAAAAGAGCTATAACGTCAGGTGGTGTCCAGTTGCTGTTTGTCATTAGGTGAGTACATACATTCTGCGGGATTCGCAAGGAATAATGAGGAACACTGCAGTCTGATAGTGAATAAAAATTACCAGTAAGCTAAACCTATGTGCCGGACCAGGAATCGAACGACTGCTTTCATTAAAACCCTGGTCTGTGGAACAATTTTAACTAAAGGAAGGAAGATTTATGTATTAGACAAGTAAGCGATTACGGAAGCAGTATTATCACCGATTAGGCAACGATCAATGAAATGTGTGATGAGATAAAAGAAATTATTCAGGTACTGAAGGGAGACCAAAATATAATAGTCATGGGTGATTGCAGTTCGAGAGTAGGAAAAGGGAGAAGAGAGAAACATAGGTGAATATGGATTGGGGGAAAGAAATGAAAGAAGAAGCCGTTTGGTAGAATTTTGCACAGAGCATAACTTAATCATAGCTAACTCTTGGCTCAAGAATCATAAAAGAAGGTTGTATTCATGGAAAAATACTGGAAATACTGACAGGTTTCAGATATATTATATAATGGTAAGACAGATATTTAGGAACCAGGTTTTAAATTGTAAGACATTTCCAGGGGCATATGTGGACTCTGACCACAATCCATTAGTTATGAACTGTAGATTAAAACTGAAGAAACTGCAAAAAGGTGGGAATTTAAGGAGATGGGATCTGGATAAACTGACTAAACCAGAGGTTGTACAAAGTTTCAGGGAGAGCATAAGGGAACAATTGACAGGAATGGGGGAAAGAAATAAAATAGAAGAATAATGGGTAGTTCTGAGGGATGAAGTAGTGAAGGCAGCAGAGGATCAAGAAGGTAAAAAGACGAGGGCTAGTAGAAATCCTTGGGTAGCAGAAGAAATATTGAATTTAACTGATGAAAGGAGAAAATACAAAAATGCTGTGAATGAAGCAGGCAAAAAGGAATACAAACGTCTCAAAAATGAGATCGACAGGAAGTAAAAATGGATAAGCAGAGATGATTAGAGGACAAATGTAAAAATTTTGAGGCTTGTCTCACCAGGGGTGAGATAGATACTGCCTACAGGAAAATTAAAGAGACCTTTGGAGAAAAGAGAGCCACTTGTATGAATATCAAGAGCACAGATGGAAATCCAATTCTAAGCAAAGAAGGGAAATCAGAAAGGTGGAAGTGGTATATAGAGGGTCTAAACAAGGGCGATGCACTTGAGGACAATATTATGGAAATGGAAGACGATGTAGATGAAGATGATATGGGAGATGCGATACTGCCTGAAGAGTTTGACAGAGCACTGAAAAACCTGAGTCGAACCAAGGCCTCGATAGTAGACAACATTCCATTAGAACTACTGGCGGCCTTAGGAGAGCCAGTCCTGACAAAACTCTACCATCTGGTGAGCAAGATGTATGGAACAGGCGAAATACCCTCAAACTTCAAGAAGAATATAATAATTCCAAATCAAAGAAAACAGGTGTTGACAGATGTGAAAATTACCGACCTATCAATTTAATAAGTCACTGCTGCGAAATACTAACGCGAATTCTTTACAGACGAATGAAGAAACTGGTAGAAGCCGACCTCGGGGAAGATCAGTTTGGATTCCGTAGAAATGTTGGAACACGTGGGGCAATACTGACCCTACGACTTATCTTAGAAGAAAGATTAAGAAAACGCAAACCTACGATTGTAGCATTTGTAGTCTTTGAGAAAGCTTTTTACAATGTTGACTGGAATATTCTCTTTCAAATTCTAAAGGTGGCAGGGGTAAAATACAGGGAGCGAAAGGCTATTTACAATTTGCACAGAAAACAGATGGCAGTCATAAGAGTCGAGGGCAAGAAAGGGAAGCAGTGGTTGGGAAGGGAGTGAGACAGGGTTGTACTCTATCCCCGACGTTATTCAATCTGTATACAGAGCACTCAGTAAAGGAAACAAAAGAAAAATTCGGAGTAGGTATTAAAATCCACGGAGAAGAAATAAAAACTTGGAGGTTCGCCGATGACATTGTAATTCTGTCAGAGGCAGCAAAGGACTAGGAAGAGCAGCTGAACGGAATGGACAGTGTCTTGAAAGGAGGGTGTAACATGAACATCAACAAACGCAAAACGAAGATAATGGAATGTAGTCGAATTAAGTCGGCTGATGCTGAGGGAATTAGATTAGGAAATGAGACACTTAAAGTAGTAAGTAGAGAGGATATAAAATGTAGACTGGCAATGTTAAGCAAAGCGTTTCTGAAGAAGAGAAATTTGTTAACATCAGTTATAGATTTAAATGTCAGGAAGTCGATTCTGAAAGTATTTGTATGGAGTGTAGCCATGTATGGAAGTGAAACGTGGACGATAAATAGTTTGGACAAGAAGAGAATAGAAGCTGTCGAAATGTGGTGCTACAGAAGAATGCTGAAGATTAGATGGGTAGATCACATAACTAATGAGGAGGTATTGAATAGAATTGGGGAGAAGAGGAGTTTGTAGCACAACTTGACTAGAAAAAGGGGCTGGTTGGTGGGACATATTCTGAAGCATCAAGGGATCACAAATTTAGTAATGAAGGGCAGCTTGGAGGGGAAAAATCGTAGAGGGAGACCAAGAGACGAATACACTAAGGAGATTTAGAAGGATGTAGACTGCAGTACGTACTTGGAGATGAAGCAGGTTGCACAGGATAGAGTAGCATGGAGAGCTGCATCAAACTAGTCTCAGGGCTGAAGACCACAACAACAACAACAACAGGCAACGATAAGGAAGAAAATCAGTCTACCGTTCATTCAAGAAAACAGAATTTTTAAGTCGGAATGGCTGGACATAATTTGAATCCTGTTCCTTCCGAATGTGGTCCAATGAATTAACCGTTGTAACTATGATCAAAGTAAGTAAACTTCCCGAATGAGTCAACGACCATTGTGGATATTTTGTAAGTATAGTTGTCTATATTTCTAGTAGTTTCGACTACTAAAATCATCAGATAAAAACTTAAACCTGTAAATCAATGTTTAGTGCCAACTTACATCAAACCTACGCTCCGGTTAGGCCTACATTTTACTGACACTGCGACTGAACGTTGTTTCATAAGTTATAAATTTTGATTTTATGTTGGCTGAAACCGAAACGATTTTATATGTAAAGAAATATATCGATCGATGTAGACGATTTTATTCACAAAGTAAACTGTGAACCACCTTGATCGGTGACATTTTAATGTGTCAGCAAAGCTTGAACTCTAGTCTGCAGACGAATTTTATATGTTGTCATGCTACACTGTTTTCTTTCCGACAAAGTCTTCACGTTTTCACACCATCATGGAAAAAAACTAGCCCGTGGATGTGGGATGTTATGGTGAAAACTTGTATCCTTCTGTGATACGAACCGGTGACAAAGTACCTTCACAGCAGTTGCTAATTTCCTGGCTGGACTGTAGGAGAAGCTACTGGCTTTTGATATAGCTGTGTTGAAACAGCACTCTCTGGTAGATCAGTGCTGCACCTGGTGGATAGTGGAATGCTAATATGAACTGTGAGGTGCAAGACAAGGTATAAGAGATTCTTTTTCGAGTAATCAGTGAGAAAAGACATAGGTTTGTTCATTTTGGGGAGGGTACCAAAGAACGATATATTCGAGCTTATTGGATTAGGGATGGAAGTCAGCCGTGCCCTTTGAAAGGAACCATTCCGTCAGTTTCCTGAAGAGATTTAGCGAAATCACGGAAAACCTCAATCAGGATAGCCGGAGGCGGGTTTGAACCATTGTCCTCCAGAATGCGAGTCCAGTGCGCCACCTTGCTCGGTAGAAAAGACTTGCTGGGTCAAATATTGCGATGCATGTTTTGTAAATGCTCATCAGGCATTGTCTTCTGCAGCTTCTGATGCGGAATAAGGTGTTTGTGAACCGAATCCACCGGAGTCGATTCAATTTTTAATAGAAAACAATTGATGTAAGGTTATCTATCATAAAAGATTATTGGCTATAATAGTTTTTCACACTGGCTGCACCGAGCAGCTAGTTTAAGTTTTTTCTTTTTCATTATGTGCACGTGTCTGAATGCAGGAAGTGTGTGCTCAAACATTTTGTGAGTGAACGATTTTCTGCTCCCTTCATTCGCTGCTTTGCCGTGACGTGATTTGGCTGCATTGTATGAACCGATTATGTTCGTATTCAGCGTTGTATTTCATTGATCTGGGTATTATTATTCGTGTCCATTGCTTTTCATGTTGTGACTGTCTTTTAGCGTTTCCAACCTAATTTGCACGTAATTTGGAGCGCTATTCTTTCACATTTCATTGTTGTCAGTGAAGAAATGTCATCCCGTTAGTTGATCTCTGCTGTGATCAGTCTGACTGCAGTTAAATTTTGCAACGTGTGCTGCTCACTTTGCCGTTGCATCTATGATATTAGAAGAGGACATATATTACCGTGAGAGGAAATGAAACTACTTCATGTTACTAATGACAGCCTAAAGTTCACTATAAAAATGGCAAACATGTATATTCACACGCACTATTGACCATAAACGATTTTTTAATTTAATGTACTGAGCGAAAGTTGGCGAAGTACTATCAGTTCGTTCTGGATTTCATTTTTTCACATTTTCACTGTATTAATATTTCCATTTCCACCAAGACGTTAGATTTAGAGCTCTTCTTTAAAGGTTGCAGTAGTTGACCTATTTATAAGTCATTCGCACATGGGGCGATGGAAAAATGGTTACATCCCACCGGGGGAACCCGAAACTACATTCATATAATTTGTGCAAGTGAAATATTATTGCGGTTGTAAACTGTTCGGGCTGTGAATACCAAATAGCGGTTCTCCAAATTTTATCGATATGAAAGTCACCTTTCCCAAAACGATTGCGTTTGAACCCCAAGAGCAATTCTCATACTCTTACGTGGAGTCCACACCCACGTGTTACGACTCTAACAACGTGTCGCAAAAATTCTTTCGCCATCTTCCTGCAGGATCACTTAATAAACATCTTTTGCCGCATTCTAGAACAGTCTGAAACTGAATTTTATTCGGAGTCTCCATAAAATAATCCCATCAATTACATCACAAACCGTTCATCAAATGAGATAATTCTCTATGTACACCAGTTACTTCAGTTTCCTTATACAAGAAAGCTGCTGTTGTCGACCATCAATTTCCTTTAACCATATCTTCTCACCCGTCATCCAACATTACTTAACTACTGGAGGTATATTTTTGAGTAATCTGTAACATAATATATACCAAACATAATTATATTTCATGTACAAGAAGCAAGAAGTTTTGAAACTTACCGTCTCAAATGGGTAAATACTGTTTCGTATGCCGAGAAAATATCGCTAGTAGACTGTACATATATTTCAGTAGAGAAAGCAAACGTTAATCACACCTTGGTGTTTGTATTAGCTCAAGCTATCTTCACCACCATCACAGTAAACAGATCGCCAAAACATTGTTTGCATATTGTTGTAAACACTAGCAACATACCACCGACTGATGCTAAAAATGAACAGCGTTTAACTTTCGTTCGCCGCACTGGAACTCCGTAGCCGTTATATTTTCTCATCAGCACCGATGCACAAAACAGTTGGAAATATGTCATAGATGAAACGGCCCAAAGATATATCATCGACATTCCATTATAACGTGCATAGAGGTAGAAAGGTATCCTAAACGAGTTCTAATACCAGATAATATTGCTCAAGTGAAAGCTGCAGAAATATCCGCCGTAATTGCGACACTGGTCAGCTCTATAAGTGGGCAATAAAAGAACGTATTGCCACAACATTATCAAAACAGATCTCTACATTTATCCTTATACACTTTGCATTGTGGGTGAATTAAGGATTCCATATCAATCAGCGAGTGTTCAGTTTCCGCCAATAGCTTCTAGACAAAGTACCATAGGGAAATACAGATTCTCCGTTTTTCATTTCTTCAGATTAGACGTTGTTCCTCCTGTCGAATAGGAAAATTTACAGAACACGCGCTATTATTGATCAGAATATGTTCATTTGTAAGTCCAACTAACGCTGCATAGTTTTGAGACTGACTTGTGATTCAAAATTCGAGTGCCATTTTTATTTAGTCCACATTATGTTCTTTTTACATGAAAGTAAAAACATTGCCATTGGAATACGTAAGGCGGACAATGGGAATGGTGTCTTCAATAGAACTTTCATTATGTTATCCACCAATTTGTAGAGTATGATGATTAAAAGGGATTAACAACATTATCGTTGTGGAGGGCAATAATTGAGTTATTTTCCAGTGTTGTGACTAAAAAGATAAACTAAATTTTATTATGAATTATTATCATTTGTCTAATTTGACTAATTATCGCTTTTAAAAAAAAGTCTTCCACACACTAAATTGTCTCTTAGTTATGCAAGGACTCCGGCATAAATATCGAACGACAAAACATCGACAGAAATTTGACCATGTGATGACCTGTTGCCATGTCGTGAGTCATGACAGCAAATGATCAAATGTGTGTAAATTCCTAAGGGAGCAATCTACTGAGATCACCGGTCTCTAGACTTACACACTACTTAAACTAAGTTATGCTAAGACGAACACACCCTTGTCCGAGGGAGGACTCGAACCTCCGGCCGGAGTGGCCACGTAACCCGTGACAGGCGCCTCAAACCGCGCAGCCACTCCGCTCGGCAGTCGTGACACAATGTTGTTACCCCATGACAACAATCGTGAAAACTTCTCGTTAACGACATTCATTAATGAAATATCTACGTAACTTAATATCTCCCTAGCGTTACTGTAAAAATTTGTTTGGTGCATGGTTTTCTAAAATGTCTTCGAGCCGAAGATGGTAACGAAAAAAAAAAAAAAAAAAAAAAAAACTGGCCAGGTGCGAGAAGTATTCGCACACTGGCAGATCAGTACAAACTTAATTATGGCTCAAATGGCTCTGAGCACTATGGGACTCAACTGCTGTGGTCATTAGTCCCCTAGAACTTAGAACTACTTAAACCTAACTAACCTAAGGACATCACACACATCCAAGCCCGAGGCAGGATTCGAACCTGCGACCGTAGCAATCGCATGGTTCCGGACTGCGCGCTTAGAACCGTGAGACCACCGCGCCCGGCACTTAATTATGTTTATAAGCGTTCAGCCATCCCGGGAACCGAGACTGCTTTAATTTTAAGTTCGAAATTGGATAAAAAGGCAAAAAGAAATATTGATTTTACAAGTACAAAATTACAGTTTTCTGATTTTTTCCCTTTACTAGTGCTGTTAAACCTTGCTTCTTGCCAAGTTCCATTACTCAAAATTAATGGGAAGTACTCTACAGAGTTCGATAAATGAGTTTACGAATATCAAAGTACGTGACGTAAATGCCGTATCTTTTGATTGCATTGACTTAGAAGCTTACCTTAACTACACTGCAATGGACTACAGACTTTAATATGTGACAAAAATTTCGACTTGATATGTCAAACATTTCCTGAGAAAAAATGAGTCTTGACATGCGGACAGACAGATAAACAAATGACTATATATAGTTCACTGGTTTTCGGACGTGCCCATAGAGCCATCTCAATACTGGATTGTAAATTATGGCAATAGCAACTTGAGGACAATACAATATCTAGTGCCCTATCAGAGAAAGTCCCTGTTCAAGCCTGGAATCGAGCCCTGGCCACTCTGGTTGGGAATCCTCAGCACTAACCATGCAGTTACGACGGTGGGCACTCTCCCAACCTTGGTGGTGCAGTGTGAGACAAGAGTGTCGAAGTCACCTCCTCCACTCCGCCCGCTTGCCGGCACCGCGACAGCGGTTGTAGGTCAGATAGCCTACGGCTCATCGTCAACAGTCAGACCGAGAGAGGTGGCGCAGTGATTAACAAACTGAATTCGGGAGGACGACGGTTCAAACCCGCGTCCGGCCACCGTGATTTCTGTAAATCTGTTAAGGCAAATGCCGGAGTGGTTACTTTAAAATTGCAAGTGCGATTTCCTTGGACATGCACTATGTGATTAGAAGTATCCAGACACCCACAATGACACACATTTTTCATATTAGGTGCATTGTCCTACCACCTACCGCCAGGTACTCCATATCAGCGACCTCAGTAGTCATTAGACATTGCGAGAGAGCAGAATGGGCGCTCCGCGAAACTCACGGACTTCGAACGTGGTCAGGTGATTGGGTGTCACTTGTGTCATACGTATGTACGCGAGATTTCCTCACTCCTAAGCACCCCTAGGTCCACTGTTCCCTACGTGATAGTGAAGCGAAAACGAGAGGGGACACGTACGGCACAAAACCATACAGGCCACCCTCGTCTGTCGACTGACAGAGATCGCCGACAATTGAAGAGGGTCGTGATATGTTATAGGCTGACATGTATCCAGGCCTTCACCCAGGAATTCCAAAGTGCATCAGGATTCACTGCAAGTACTATGATAGTTATGCGAGAGGTGGGAAAACTTGGTTTTCATGGTCGAGCGGCAGCTGCTCATAAGCCACACATCACGCTGGTAAATGCCAAACGACGCTTCGCTTGGTGTAAAGAGTATAAACATTGGACCACTGAACAGTGGAAAAACGTTGTGTGGAGTGACGAATCACGGTACACAATCTGGCGGTCCGATGGTAGGGTGTGGGTATGGCGAATGCCCGGTGAACGTCATCTGCCAAAGTGTGTAGTGCCAATAGTAAAATTCGAAGGCGGTGATGTCATGCTGTGGTCGTGTTGTTCATGGAGGGGGCTTGCATCCCTTGTTGTTTTGTGTGGCACTACCGCAGCACAGGCCTACATTGATGTTTAGATTCTTGTTTCCCATTGTTGAAGAGCAATTCGGAAATGACCAATGCATCTCTCAACACGATCGAGCACCTGTTCATAACGCACGGCCTGTGGCGGAGTGGTTACACGACAATAACATTCCTGTAATGGCTGCACAGAGTCCTGACCTGAATGTTGTAGAACACCTGTGGGATGTTTAGGAACGCCGACTTCGTGCCAGGCATCACCGACCGACATCGATACCTCTCCTCAGTGCAGCACTCCGTAAAGGATGGACTGCAATTCCTGAAGAAACTTTCAGGCACCTGTCTGCGAGAGTGGAAGCTGTTATCAAGGCTAAGGGTAGGCCAGCACCATATTGAATTCCAGCATTACCGATGGAGGACGCCACGAACTTTTAAGTCATTTTCAGCCAGGTGTCCGGATACTTTTGATCACACTGTGTACTTCCCTAATCCGAACTTGTGCTCCGTCTCCAATGACCTCGTTGTCAACTGGAGCAAGCCGCTTTGGCCGAATGGTTCTAGGTGCTTCTGTCCGCTGCTGTTATGGTCACAGGTTCTAATCCTGCCTTGGGCATGGATGTGTGTGATGTCCTTAGGTTAGTTCGGTTTAAGTAGTTTTGAGTCTAGGAGACTGATGACCTCAGATGTGAAGTGCCATAGAGCTTAGAGCAATTTGAACCATTTGTCGACTGGCCGTTGAACACTAATCTCCTGCTCCGTCAACAGTCACCGCGAGGAGCGGAGAGCTAGGCTGGCAGCTGGGATCGGCGGCTCGGGCTGCGCTTGGTATAGTGTAGCGGAGTAACGGTCTTCGCCTGGTAAGCTCGGAGGAGCTACGTCAGAGTGAAAAGTACGGACAGAGAGGAAGAAGCTGGTTTTGGCAGAGCAAAGAGCGAGAATCTCGACAAGCTGGTAACGCTGAGGAAGCTGACGACCAGACGTCACTAGCGCTCAGTGTGTCTCCTGACTGCTGTGTCGTCACAACACAGTTGAGAGGTCGGTGTCCCTTAACTGGTTGAGAGGTTGTGATTCCGGTGGGGATGGAGCAGCGAGCTTTTGAGGAGCCCTACCTGAGAGCTTTAGCAGCTGACGGTTGCCCCCAGTTGGTTTGGTGCTTAACTACAGTGCACCACGTTGTGTGCAATTAGTGCAATGGGTGTGTTGGTTAGCAGACAATATGATACCCGGAAGTTCGTGGTTATTGTGCATGAAGCTGTGCGTATTGACTGATGACGCGCTGGGTATGTGGATGTGTTCTCTGTGAGTTAGAGTCACTTTATCTGTTAAATTACACATCGTGAGCTTGACTAGTGGTATTATTCGGAAAGCTATTTTGTTTGATTTACACTGTGTTCAATGCTCATTCTTAATGCAAACTGTACTACGAAAATCCGTTCGTTATTTGTTTCGTGCGAGTGATCAAATTTTACTTATTAATGTACAGGTGTTATACCGATATATGCGTAGCTGCTTTTGGTAGAGTAATAGTAGAACAGTATATAGTTAAGAGCTATGATCTATAAATGATGTTAAATAAGTCTGAGAGGTGGCCGAGCGGTTCTAGGCTCTAGAGTCTGGAATCGCACGACCGCTACGGTCGCAGGTTCGAATCCTATCTCGGGCATGGATGTGTGTGATGTCCTTAGGTTAGTTAGGTTTAAGTAGTTCTAAGTTCTAGGGGACTGATGACCTTAGATGTCAAATCCCATAGTACTGAGAGCCATTTTTGAAGTCTGAGAGTTGTTTTGCTTGCATGGCCTTGGTCACAGAAGTCATATCTGTTATATTTTCTATCTACTACCGAAAGCCATATATTGCAATTGTTACTGGTATTGCTCGATTATGTATCCTGGAACAAATGTTTGATTTTGATTCTGCTTACGCTGTCGAAGGTATTTAGTTCTATTTCATTATTTGGCCCTAAATAATGAACTATATTCTGCTACAGAATTGTATTCTGTTTCACTGTTATATTGTTCTTGTTGTTGTGGTCTTCAGTACGAAGACAGATTTGATGCAGCTCTCCATGCTACGCTATCCTGTGCAAGCGTCTTCATTTCGTAATAACTACTACACCTCGCATCCTTCTGAAACGTCTTGCTGTTTTTATCTCTTGATCTCCCCCTGCAAATCTTATCCCCTCCTCCCAGCACACACACACTTTCCTCCAATACTAAATTGGTGATCCCTTGTGTCCTTCCAACCTCTCTCATCTTCTAGTCAGGTTCTTCCACAAATTTCTTTTCTCCCTGTTTCTATTCAGTAGCTACTCATTAGTTACGTCATCTAACCGTCTAATCTTCAGAATTCTTCTGCAACACTAGATTTCTTTTATTGTGTTACCCAGAAGCCTTTTATATTTAACAAGTTAACCGTTGAATTGAGCTCTACGTCTGTGGAACCCATTGCCCAAACCCCACTTCACCGAAATCCTCTGCACCAAACATACCTTTGGAAACGTATTTGTGAGACACAATAACTTTCAGATTGCTTTAAAAATTTCCTTTTTTCTCATAAAGCATTTATTATAATTAGTAGGCGAACAAAAATTCTACCGCACACGAATTAAACGATTTTAACAAAACCTCCGTGCAAAGTGGCATTTTGAAGTTAATTTTGACGTCAAGTTGAGGTTATCAGTTATTCTGAAATTTGATTGATTGCTTATATGAAATGCCATTGTTCAACATATGTACTGTGGTACACCTCAGAAACCTCTTTTGCACAAGAGTTCCTTAAAATACGTTAGCAGATGCACAATACACTGTCACGGTACTCTGTTCTGCTATGAAAATTGGTATTCTGAAATAGGAGGCTAAATACTGTTAGTTTGCTAATTTGTTTGCCTCTTTTCATTCTAGCCTATGGTTGGAGACCAACTACAGAATTTCGTACTCCTTTCGTGTTCGTTCGAACTTTCATATGTGTAGAGAAAAAGCTTAGAACATACTGGGTTATTATTAGCTTTTTCCCATTTACTTTGTTAATGATCGATGTTGAACCAATTGATCACTGAAATGTATATACTGTGTTCTTTCGTAAAAACTAAACAACTCTCCATTAGCAGAAGAGGCGCAAAGTAATTATTGTAAAACTCTTTTTCCTTTTCCCTCCTCTTATTCTTGCTAGTAACTGTACCGAGATCTCGCGGTTATCCGTTTAATGGCGTCTGTTACTTTATGGTTTCTCAAATTTTTTATTTTGACTTTGCAGCTACAGTCGTCTGCTATACTATGGAAGGGAGATAATGTGCTGAATCTATTTTTGAGTCGTATAAAATCTGTTCTGTTTGCTGTCGTATTTCGCCTCTTCGGGCGACTTTTTTTCTTGTTCAGAGATTGAGAACAACCCGGGATCTGACGAAACTAGAGAGTCAAAGCGTTGATTCGAGACATGGCAGTGTACGAGGGTCGGTCAAAAAGTAATGCCTCCCATTTTTTTTCTACTTAAAAAAATTAAGTTAAGTGAAAAATTTGAATTTGGCGCCATTCCTCAAACCTTCTTCTGCAATCCACTGCAGTAGTAACTTTCTGTGTCAACAGGTGGCAGCACAGCACAAGTTTGTAAGATGGCCGACATCGATGTTCGTTTGAGACAGCGTTGTGTGATTGAATTCTTGAAGGCAGAAGATGAAACGCCCATACGCATTCATGAAAGACTGAAGAAGGTGTATGGTGTTGTGACAGTGCATGTCAGCACTGTTAGACGATGGGTTCGTCGTTGTAAGGAAGCTGAAGGGCAAACACCGTTGACTGACGAAAAGCGGAGCGGCAGGCCGGTGAGTGCAGTGACTCCACACAACATTCAGCAAGTTGATGACATCATTCGTGGTGACCGTCGGGTGACTGCAGATGAAGTGTGTCGCATTATTTCTCTTAGTAAAGGCAGTGTGATCACGATTATTAAACAATTGGGGTACTCAAAAGTTTGTGCACGGTGGGTTCCAAGAATGTTAACCGATCAGAATAAACAGGCAAGGAAAACAATAGCCTCCCAACACTTGCAGCGCTTCCGTTTGGAGGGAGATGAGTTTCTGAAAAAAATTGTGACCGGGGACGAAACATGGGTGCATTTTTTTGAACCCGAATCAAAGAGGCAGTCAATGGAGTGGCGTCACACAAGCTCGCCGAGGAAGAAAAAATTCAAAACTGTGCGATCGGCAGGGAAAGTTATGGCAACAGTTTTCTGGGATACAGAGGGTGTGATTCTGGTTGATTTTTTGGAGCAGGGATGCACAATAAATTCTGTTCAATACGTCACAACCCTCAAAAAACTTAAAGCACGTCTTCAGCGAGTTCGTCCAACAAAATCAATGGCAGATGTTCTTCTTTTGCATGACAATGCAAGACCACACACCTCTGACGAGATTGTCAAAATTGGATGGGAAGTTTTGCCTCATCCCCCATACAGCCCTGACCTGGCACCATCAGACTTTCATCTGTTCCGACCACTAAAAGAAGCTCATCGTGGGATTCATTTTGAAGATGAGGAGGCCGTCAAAACATCCGTGCGTCAATGGCTTAGGAAGCAGAGCTGTGATTTTTACCGTGCTGGGATACATGCCCTTGTTCAAAGATGGACCAAAACTGTAGAGATGGGCGGAGATTACATTGAAAAATGACAAAATGATCCTCAATGTTGTGGTTTTCAACCTATGTAATTGCATTTAAATTTCCTGACAATTAAACGTAGAAAAAAAATAGGAGGCATTACTTTTTGACTGACCCTCGTATATAAGACTGAAGCTGAGCTCTCAGTCAAAAATTTCACTGACTTAGTCTTCGGTTATTAACATTTCCTCTATCTGTATTAGTCATGTCAAGGAGGGAGTACATTTATTGTGATCCTCTTCGAATCGGGGAGAGAATATTGAGCCCTGTGAAGGAAATTATTTGAAATTGTTGTGGAATGGAACTGAAGCTTTACTTACAGACTAACCAGTAGCGTCAGCGGCATATCATACACCACCTTGTCGGTATCTTGGACAATATGTCGACCAGTTGTGAATCTGGTACGAAGGCTCCATTTACGCTTTGGCAACGCCATCGACTGCGAGTTACCACTAAGCGCAATGCGCAGTTCGCAGAGCAAGAACAATGAGGTTCCTCGTGCAGCGATGCTGTAACATCTGGCTCTGCTGCCTACCATAGTACTTGGAGCGGCGGTGCGACGAACTATTCCGGTTGTTACGCCAGCGGAACACTGTATAAGGCGTTCTTTATAACTCGGTGTCACGCGAACGCAGAGTCTGCGCTTGTCATCCATGCCTGCCGTTCGCTGAGCACAATGTAGTGACGCATTTGAGTGAGACAATAACTTTACCGAGACACAAAGGAGGTGGGGGAGGGTTGGCGGGGGGGGGGGGGGGGGGGCGCCTCTGATCTTCAAGCAAGAGCAGCCCACACGCGGCCTGAGGGAACACCAAGTCTCGAACCGTCGAGTTGCCTGTCTAGACGAGGCTTTACTCTCAACTAAAACGCTACTGACTTCGTCTACTCAGTTCCAGTTCTCTCACGAAAAAGGAAACTTCATTACTAATGAATTTATATTAACCTTCCGTTATGTCCGTCGCTGGAAGATATCCCTTAAGAACAAGCGAATGTCGTCTCTTTTCGCCAGTCACAGAAAATAGTTCCTCCATTAAAGTATTCATTACTCACAAGAAAATTGCAATATTCATTTATTATCGAGACAGCAATTTTTTCTTCTACAGTCTTTGTTGCACTTCTCACCTTCTGGAAAGATTTACAAAACATCTACATCTACGTGATTACTCTGCTATTCACAATTATGTGCCTGGCAGAGGGTTCAATGATCCACCTTCAAGCTGTCTCTCTACCGTTCCACTCTCGAAAGGCCCGCGGGAAAAACGAGCACTTAAATTTTTCTTTGCGAGCCATGATTTCTCTTACTTTATCGTTAGGATCATTTCTCCCTAAGTAGGTTGGTGCCAACAGAATGTTTTCGCAATCGAAGGAGAAAACTGGAGCTTACAATTTCATGAGAAGATCCCGTCGCAACGAAAAACGCCTTTGTTGTAATAATCGCCAGTCCAATTCATGTATCAAGTCTGTGGCACTATCTCCCCTATTTCGCGACAATAGAAAACGAGGCGCCCTTCTTTGAACTTTTTCCATGTCATCCGCCAGCCCCACCTGATGTGGATCCAACGCCGCACATCAATACTCCAGAATAGGGCGGACAGGTGTAGTGTAAGCAGTCTCCTTAGTAAATCTGTCGCACATTTTAACTGTTCTGCCAATGAATCGCAGTCTTCGGTTTTCTCTACCCACAATATTATTTACCTGATCGTTCCAATTTAGGTTAGTTGTAACCATAATTCCTAAGTATGTAGTTGAAATTGCAGCCTTCAGATTTGTGTGACTTATCGCGTAATCAAAATTTAGCTGATTTTTTTAGTGCTCATGTGAATAACTTCACACTTATCTTTATTCAGGGTCAATTGGCACTTTTCGCACCACGCAAGTATCTTATCTAATCATTTTACAATTCAGTTTGGACATCTGTTGACTTTATAAAACGGCAAATGTTAGCATCGTCTGCAAATAATCTAGGAGGGCTGTTCAGATTGTCTCCTATGTCGTTAATATATTTCAGGAAAAACAGAGGGACTGTAACACTTCCTTGGGGAACGCCGGATATTACTGCTGTTTTACTCGATAACTTTCTGTCTATTATTACGGACTGTGACCTTTCTGACAGGAAATAACGAATCCAGTCGCACAACTGATGTGATGTTCCCTAGGCACGCAGTTTTGTTAGAAGACGCTTGTGAGGAACAGTATCGAAAGCCTTCTGCAAATCTAAAATATGAAATCAACTTGACATCCCCTGTTGATAGCACTCATTACTTCATGAGTATAAAGAGCTAGTTGTATTTCGCAAGAACGACATCTTCTGAATCCATGCTGACTACGTGTCAATAAATCGTTTTCTTCGAGGTACTTCCTAATGTTCGAATACAGTATATGTTCCAAAACCCTAATGAAAATCAACGTTAGTGATATGGGCCTATAATTCAGCGGATTATTTTCCAGTCTTTAGGTACGGATCTTTCTGTGAGCGAGCGATTGTATATAATTGCCAAATATGGAGCTATTTTATCAGCATACTCTGAGAGGACCCTAACTTATATTTCTGGTCTTAGCAGTTGTTCTTGATTGGAATCCAGAAATATTTACTTCGTCTTTGTTGGTGTAGGAGTTTCTGATAACCGCGTTTAATAACTCTGCTTTAGAGGCACTGTCGTCAGTGACTTCACCGTTGTTATCGCGCAGTGATGGTATTGTTTGCGTCTTGCCACTGGTATGCTTTATATATAACCAGAAACTCTTTGGGCTTTCTACCGGATTCCGAGGCAGAGTTTTATTGTGGAAATTATTAAAAGCATCTCGCATTGAATGACGCGCTATATTTCTAACTTCTGCAAAACGTTGCCAATCATCGGGATTTTGGGTTTTTTAAATTTTTCATGCTTTTTTCGTTGCTTCTGCAACAGCGATCTGAACCGTTTTGTGTACCATGGGGGATCCGTACCATCATTTATTAATTTATGGGGTATATATCTCTCAATTGCAGTCGATACTATCTCTTTGAAATCATTCCACATTGTAAGTAGGCTGTTTAGGTTATTTTATTGGTAACGCCGCCGCCACGTAGCGCTCTGTATGAAAATCACTGGCTGTGCCGTGTGCAGTCTGTGGCTGGTTTGCATTGTTGTCTGCCACTGTAGTGTTGGGTAGCGGCAGCTGGATGTTAACAGCGAGTAGCGTTGCGCAGTTGTAGGTGAGCCGCCAGCAGTGGTGGACTTGGGGAGAGAGATGGCGGAGTTTTGAAATGTGTAAGAATTGATGTCATGAACTGATATATATATTATGGCTATTAAGGTAAATACATTGTTTGTTCTCTATTAAAATCTTTCATTTGCTAACTGTGCCTGTCAGTAGTTAGTGACTTCCGTAGTTTGAATCTTTTATTTAGCTGGCAGTAGTGGCGCTCGCTGTATTGTAGTAGTTCGAGTAACGAAGATTTTTGGTGAGGTAAGTAATTTGTGAAAGATATAGGTTAATGTTAGTCATGGCCGTTCTTTTGTAGGGATTATTGAAAATCAGATTGCGTTGCGCTAAAAATACTGTGTGTCAGTTTAAGCACAGTCACGTATAATTTTTCAAAGGGCGTTTCATATGCCGACCCTTAGCCGATGATACCTCACTGGAGTCTTTCATTTTTTCTTGTACTTTGTGTAATTAGTGTAGATTTTGTTTATTGCTAGCGCGTAATTGTAGAGAGAATCTCCTTTGTAGTTGTAGTCTTTTATTGTTGTACAGTAAAACAGTTGTGGCATGCATGTAGAGTTGCACCAAGTATTTCGCAGTTGCGCTTGCAATTAACTAGATATTATTTTCAGTGCTATGTTAATGTGTTCTCTTATTTTTGCTCTTCAAATTGTGTTTTTCTGAGTTGTGGTGTGAAATATTGTGACAATAATGGCATGTGAAAAACGTAATACTAGGCTCCAAAGTAAACTGAGAAATGACAGTGAAGACGAAAGCAGTGTGTTAGCACCACCATGTAATGAATTAACTAATGTCCAAAGTAGTAATTTGGTAATAGTGCATAGGGAAATGGAGCGGGCTGCAAATAATGGTGTAGGCAGTGAAATAATTAGTGAACAGGGAAGCATTATCGATCGATCGATCGGCAACAGCTCGCGCCAGGAATCCGAAATGACAGGACACAATCTTGCAAATACTGTACATTCAGGTATTGCGTCCTCACCGTTTTCTCAAATAAGTCAAGACACATTTATTGCTTGCAAAATGTGAATGTTGCCGGTACAAATGCACTGCCGAAAAGCATAGAGGAACAGATTCCAGACACTAATACATTATTACTGCAATTAATGCAACAAATGAAACAAAATCAGAGACAAACACAGCAACAGTTAGACACAATGGAACAAAATCTTCAAAAGTTAGACACAATGGAACAAAATCTTCGGAAGTTAGACACCACACTTGAACAAACACGTGAAGATTTAACTACTGAGTTACATAACATTGAATCGAAATGTCAAAAAAATCTGTAATGACGTAAAAACAAAAATTTGTGAGCATTTTCAACCAATTTTTTCGCGGCATGAAAACGCATTACAGAATCACGGAGCAGCCATAAAAGAATTGCAAACTATTGTTCGAGAAAATCACGACACCTTGCAAGCTAAAATTGACTCAGTTGCATCCACCGATTCGGTTACGAAACTTGCAAGAACTCAGGAAAACTTAAAGGACACAGTAGATTCGATTTCAACACAAATGGACACTCTGATACTTGGTTCAGAAAAACACACTGAGGAAATGTGTTCACTATCGGAGAAAGTAGCCGAACTTTCGGATCAGTTCACTGATTTATCTGCAAAATGTGAATGTTGCCGGTACAAATTCACTGCCGAAAAGCATAGAGGAACAGATTCCAGACACTAATACATTATTACTGCAATTAATTCAACAAATGAAACAAAATCAGAGACAAACACAGCAACAGTTAGACACAATGGAACAAAATCTTCAAAAGTTAGACACAATGGAACAAAATCTTCGGAAGTTAGACACCACACTTGAACAAACACGTGAAGATTTAACTACTGAGTTACATAACATTGAATCGATCTTATGATCTGAATGACACAAGACCTGTAGCCATCACTGACACAGAAGAGTATGAAAAAATTAAGAAATTCAAACAAAATCAGAATCAAATTAATACGCAATGCAAAAGAGAAATCTGGGAAGTACAAGATCAGTTGACGTAGGTAATACAAAAATTACATATTTCAGAAGACACTCGCGCTCCAACACGGGAAGAGGAACTTAGAAATACGGAAAAGCCACAAAATAATAACACAGGGCATTTCGGAAATCATGAAAGAAATTGGCAAGGTGCACCGAATTTTGAGATGGAACCGCCGATACGACGTAACAATAACCGATATGCTACTCGCCGACACGATGATTTTGACTATAAGCTGTTCATTACTGCACGTAAATTCAAAACATTTAAAAATTCTGGCAACGACATTCATCCACAATCGTGGCTCCATCAATTCTCTCATTGTTTTCCTCCCAACTGGTCATTGGAGCACAGCTTAGAATTTATGTGTGGCTACTTAGAGAATGAACCAGCTGTAAGAATGCGATCGGTCATTCAGGATTGTGACAGTGAAGGAGAATTTTATCATTACTGCCTCTCAGCATATTGGTGTCAAGCTACACAATACCGAGTAAAACATAGCATTATTATGATGAAACATTTCGAACAATCTGAATTTTCCAGTCCTGTGAAATATTTTGAAGACATGTTACATTAGAATCAGTATCTTTCAAACCCATACAGCCCCTCAGAACTCATTGGTATTTGCTCAATCAAATTGCCTGAACAATTACGTCGTATTATTTTGGCAGGACGTTACAAAGAGGACATTGAAGCTTTTCAGGACTGTTACAAGAATTGGAAATTGACACTGACAATCGCGAAACGCGAAAACAGGAGCACAACAATTGCAGGTCACACCTCTCACAATTCCGCGATGACAGAAATAATACACGACATGGCTATTCGTACAACGTAAATCGTGACCAAAACAGTCACCACCCGGATGACAACCGTTGGCAGAGTAGTAATAATTACAGGGAAAGATCACCTCTCCGCAGTAGTGAATATGACAGAGACAACCATAGAAACAGACAATATGGGAAACAATACAATTATTATCAAGGGAGACAGAATAACTTTAGACAGCACGCAGTTACGATTCAGGGGGAAATTCTCCACCACGTGAGACTGACAAGAAAGAAACTATGTTATCTACCGACATGGCGACAGACGATATGATCGTAACGACAGACCTGAATTGGATCAGAACTAGCGGGATTCAAACAGAGCACGGCCCTCTCGACAAGGTGAATTTGTAGAAGTTAGGTCTCATAATCCCAATAACGACGCGCGCCAACAAAGAAACAGTCAATGACTCGCACCGCAGGCAGCCACGTGCGCCGGATGGGCTTGAGAAAAATAACATAAGCTAACCTTGAGAAAAATTCCAGTACTCTTTACCAACGTATATCGCGTGATAATTGCGTTAAAGTTGAAACTCTGCGTACTAGGAAGAGTAAAGGTTTGCACCACATTTCACGTGTAAAACCGTTTATTGAGAGATAATCTGCTTTTTAACTTTTCACTTCACGCTACTAATACAATTTGTCACACTGAGAAACTGTTAACATGCAACAACGTTTTGAAGTTAAATATCCAGTCAAGAACCAAGAGAACTTATTTAAACAGAAATTACGAATGCATTGTTATTGTGAACAGACGACACAGTGTTATTGTGTGTGTACATTCTTGCTTGTTAGTTGCACGATTACGTAACGACTATAAGGCTCACATACTTAGAACATTTACCAGTACTGCTAATGAGATATAATGCAACATTTTGGTTTACTTGAAAATACATTCTGGATTTAAAGTACTTTCTGTGAGATATCAGATGACACAGTGGTTAGTTTATGTGACAGCTACACGATTTTATCACGACGCTACTAATGAGTGACAATTTACAATGTTGCTTTTGCGGTGTATCTGTTTTATATCTGCACAGTTTTTCTGAATTATTCTGGATAGTAAAACATGTTTTAGTAGTAACTTTGTGGTATAGCTACAATGAGACAGCCTTTTCTGTAGCACAACAATACGTTACAGTACAGTACTTACTTCATCACGGCAATAAGCGTAATAAGTAAGATACTTATACGCAAAGCATTTCACTGTTGTTTATCATGAGATAAGTACATTGACTTCTGCAGAACTTAGCTTTCGGGAACGATAACTACGACACTTCCACAGAGATTATCTTACGACAAGACGCACAGTTTAGCGCTACAGTACACGTATTTGAGTGATTAATTTTGTACTTAAATCATTTATTTTCAAAGATAATTGAACTAGAATGATACAAAGGTTTTCTGTGATACATTTCATTCCATTGCTGTAATCTGTAACACCTGAGGATATAATTACATTAATCCTCAGGGGGGTACACGCTTACTTTGTATACCATGTGCTTGGCAAGCACAAGGAGCCCTAGCTAATATGGTATTTGCTTATACAACTTTACACATCGATACCATATTTCTCTAACACAGAATTACACAGCTATCTGATTATTTAACTCAGAAACAATTTTTTTTTCTACATCAGTGACACATTGTTTACGCACTTACACAGTAGGATTACTTCACACTTATGAAATTGTATTTTGTCTGTACTTTGTGAACTGTTCATATTTTTTTCAGAACCATTGTGATACTATGAGAGGTTTGAATGATGTATTTGGTATGGGATCATGATTTTTAAAGTACGTTTGAGGCAGATGACACTTTTGACATGAGCAGAGAATTTTTTTTAGGTTTTGAAATTATTGGAGGAAGCTACGACGATTTTGAGAGATGACTAAGGTGTTATGATGTTATTATTACGATGACTATGTGTATTATGCTGCTGAGGTATGTTTATGATCAATAAGCTGATGCTATATGAGGAATTTGATTATGCTACTTATTTGTTATGATGAAATATTGAAGAAGTGTCGACGAATATGTATATGTGTAATAACGTAAGGAATAATGAGTAGTGGTTAGAAATTCTGGTTTGTGAAAAAGGTGGTTGAAACCAAGAATCGTACTTTAAGAGATGAAATGTATGTAAATGTGTGAATGTATTACAATGGCGACGGAACTTTTTTGGACACTATTATATCAATAGGATTTTGTTTCTACAGATTTGTAATGCAAATTCTTGACCTGTGAAATTTTTTATATGAGACTGCCACTGTAGTGGAAAGTGGTGTCGTAAATATTTCGGTAAGAAAGTTAAGTGACCACCTGCACGTAATGCGTCGTGGGCTCCTAGCTGCGTGACAGCCACCTGGAAACAAGCCATTAGTGTGTGTCTTTCTGAGGCACAAGAAAAAAAAGGGTCATTATCCTCGCTATTGACATTTCTTTGTAGGAGGCGTCGCAAATACGACACGCTCAAACTTGAAATCATATGATTACAGGAGTTCTTAATTTATGATATTTACTGAAATGAAACGATGCGAAACATTTCTTGTCTATTGTCTTGCTAGTTGGAAGATTGTTTACTGCATTATGAAATGACTTATGGCTAGCGAATGACGTTTCACGTCTTGCTTTGCCTATTTTGTTTAATATCCAGTTTCTAGCTGCACTGCAGCATTGGTTACAATAAAATTTAATGGATGTACTAATATAGATATTTTTTGCCTACAGATCCAGTAAATAATAACTTTATGATGTACTTAAAAAAACGAAGGAGCACAACAAGACTTCCCTTCACAGGAACTGTATACATAATTTTCTTTTCAAGTGCTTGGTAATTTTTATGGTAGAATAACTTCTTGTGGTGCACCACTTTAATGACATAGATATTAATATGTGAATAGACATTTCCCTTTTCTGCATTGTTGTCTTTACTGTAATATTTTTTCTGCTTTTGCTTTTTCATGTTTAGTTATAAGCTGTTGCATTTGCTGCTGCTGTGTGCGAGGCATAATGTTACTGAATCTGACTTTGTATTACTCTGTTAAGCCAGTTTTACTACGGATTTATTTCTCTTGTTTGCTGCGCATTGCCTTATATTAGTTTTAATATTGCTGCTTGCTTTGACAACTTCCATTTTTTCATTGTTGTTTGTATTAATTGTTTTGTGCTGCTGCATTGCCTTGTCCCTTAGTTTAGCATCTGAGCTCAGTAGCTTTAAGTTAGCTTAAGATGGGGTACGCTATAAAAGAGAACGAGTTGTGATGAATTGGAAGAAATGCATTGAGAAGCTATTAGAAATGATTTGGCCAAAAAAGTAGTGTACAGTGGAGAAAAACTATTTTTTAAAGAGCATGTGAACAAAATACAGAAAGCATGCTTGGATAGGATATATTTGGTGGAAACAAATGTTGAGATATGACGAAACATCTACAGAATGAAGTTTTGGGTTGGACTGCAGTACCAAATGTTACACTGAAAACAAACCCTGTCCTTTCCTTCTGTTATCCCACTATGTGTTTGTGTACCCTTGTGTATTTATGTTCTACCGGTCTTTATATGTTTATCTGATAAGACTTATGCTGCAGAATTTTTCTAATACAAAGCTACATTCACCATGATGAGGAATACTGTTATCCTCAAATATAATTTGCATTAATAACATGTTATTTACTTCGTAAAGATGTTTACACATTATTTATTCTGTTTTATTCTAATACTCATGTGTGAAATTGATGTTTCAAAAGTTATTCTGATCTTTTATGTAGGTACTTATGTCATAATTTTTGTAACAATGATGTATTTGTTATTTCGATTCTTTTGTAAAGCCCCTATTACTACAAATGTTATCTGTATTGTTGTGTTCTTTAATGATGTATTTTGCACCTTTGTTATGGTATTCTTATGTTATAAAATTGTAATTGACATCAGTTGATCAAATTAAGTAATTTGTAAATTAAGTTTCACTGCACACATTTCTGGTGGTCATAGTATATGGACAATATGTGAGAAGTAGGGACTCATAGTGTTTGCACGTGTGTTAATAACTCAGCAAGGGACTGGTTAACAGCATTGCTCATTCTAAGGACAATTCCAAAAACTTTGTGCATGCACAAGTGGTGGTTGATGGACTTGCTATATTCTCAGCAAGACTCTTCGATGGTGATTGTGCACCTGCACAGTCACAACAGATGGCTGCTGGCTATCTCTACAAGGACTGAACTGGGTCTACACCTTTGATGACTCACCAATACCATTATTTCTACAAGGACTGCAGTGGGTCTGCACTTCTGGTGGCCCACCAATACCGTAATCTCTACCACGACTACAATGGGTCTTCTCTGTGTTGACCTACCTGCCAATATTCTTCAAATCTTCGACTGACTCTGCTGTGGGTTTGCTCTGTTGTGGCCCATTACCTGTCTGCATGTCAAGAGTCAGCACTGTCTTTCCGTTAGAAGGACAACACTACTTCTTCAAGACTGCATGGAAATCCAGTACTTCCATGTGCATTCTCTTTTACTACTCAGACTTTGAGAAAAACACTGCAGTTTTACTTTAATGAATGATCAGGACTGTCTTTATGGACTGCGAGAAAATTTTAGCTTTTGACCAACATTGTATAGATAAGTGTGTGCATTTCATTTCTTTGTTCTTGTAATTATGAAATTTTTTTTCAAATGTGTATTGGCCACTGCCCAAAACAATTTGTAATTTTTTTGTGGGGAGCATGGGGGCTATGTAAGTAGGCTGATTAGGATTTTTTTATTGGTGACGCAGCCGCCACGTAGCGCTCTGTATGAAAATCACTGGCTGTGCCGTGTGCAGTCTGTGGCTGGTTTGCATTGTTGTCTGCCATTGTAGTGTTGGGCAGCGGCAGCTGGATGTTAACAGTGCGTAGCGTTGCACAGTTGGAGGTGAGCCGTCAGCAGTGGTGGACGTGGGGAGAGAGATTGCGGAGTTTTGAAATGTGTAAGAATTGATGTTATGAACTGAGATTATATATATATATATATATATATATATATATATATATATATATATATATATATATATATATTATGACTATTAAGGTAAATACATTGTTTGTTCTCTATTAAAACCTTTCATTTGCTAACTGTGCCTATCAGTAGTTAGTGACTTCCGTAGTTTGAATCTTTAATTTAGCTGGCAGTAGTGGCGCCCACTGTATTGCAGTAGTTCGAGTAACGAAGATTTTTGGTGAGGTAAGTGATTTGTGAAAGGTATAGGTTAATGTTAATCAGGCCATTCCTTTGTAGGGATGATTGAAAATCAGATTGCGTTGCGCTAAAAATACTGTGTGTCAGTTTAAGCACAGTCTTGTATAATTTTTCAAAGGGGACGTTTCAACGTCTTTTCTACGATTACGTGATCGGGAGCGGAGACTGTCTCTTAAAAAGGCGTTAAGAGGATTTGTATCAGCTTTTTTAAATATATGTACTTTACGTTTCTTTTTGATTGTTGTTGGTGATACGGTATTCAGCCTAGCAGCAACTACCTTGTGGTCGCTAATCCCTGTATTCGTCATGGTACTCCCTATTTGTCCAGAATTATTTGTTGCTAAGACGTCAAATACGCTTTCGCCACCATTTACGCTTCGAGTGGACTCATGAAATAATTGTTCAAAATAATTTTCTGAGGAAGCATTCACTACAATTTCGGATGACGTTTTATGCCTGCCACTGGCTTTGAACGTATAATTTTTCCAGCATATCGAGGATAGATCGATGTCGCCACCGACTGTAATTTTATGAGTCAAGTACCTATTTCATATGAGACTCAAGTTTTCTTTCGAGTCAGGGGTCGGTAAAACGATCCAATTAATAGTTTATTCCGATTGTGAAGTATAACCTCTACCCATACTATTTTGCAGGAGCTATCTAATTCAACTTCACTACAAGGTAAACTACTTCCGACAGCTCCACCACCAACTGTATTTAATCTGTAATTTCTGAACAGCGTTAGGTCGTTTGAAAAAATTTAAGCTTAACTTATTTTCGGCTTTAGCCAGCTTTCCGTACCTATAACCATTTTACCTTCAATGCTTTCTATTGGGGCTTGGAGCTCTTGTTCTTTCCCAACATAGCTACGACAATTTACTACAATACCGATCGTTTCAGCAACTACCGTACTGTATTTTACCTGCCCCCATTTAGACGGACGTCATTTCTGTGGCTTCCTCAGACCCTCTAACGTAAAAAACCACCCAGTCCCTTCCACACAGCCCCCGATACCTGTGTAGCCGTCTCCTGTGTGTAGGGGACTCCTGATCTGTTAAGCAGAACCCAGAAACACACCACCCGATGGCGCAAGTCAAGGAATCTGCAGCCTACACGGTCACAGAACCGCCTGAGCCTCTGATTCAGACCCTCCACTCAGATCTGCACTAAAGGACCACCGTCGGTTCAGTCGACGATGCTGCAGATGGTGAGCTCCACCTTAATTTCACAAGCAAGACTGGCAGTCTATACCACTTCCGCTAGCCGCCCGAAACCAGAGAAAACCTCCTCCAATCCAAAGCGACACAAGTCATTGGTACCAAAATGGGCCACCACCTGCAGTTAGTTGCACCCTGTACTCTTCATGGCATCCGGAGCACCCAACCCACATCCGGAATGACTCCCCTCCTTGATAGCCATATTCCTAATGGGTCCCATTAAGTTCCTAACATAGGAGCCTCCAGCTACCAGTAATCCCAACCTCTGTGAATGCCCAGACCTTGCGGGGCGAGAAGCTTCCTCTGGAACGGGGTGGACGACTGCATCCGGCACAGAGAGTTCGTGAGCCACAGATGATGCCCGAAACCCATTCGTCAAACGAACCGGGTAAGCCCTACAATCGGCCCCTCGGAAAGTCTTTCGCTGTGTGCCAGACTTTGGAATGATTTCCCACTTGACCTCAGGTGAGGGGTGAACATCAGCGCAGGCAGTAGTAGGGGCGGCCACAGCAGTGGACCGATCGCGGAACACGTCGGTCGTGCTCGACGTCCCTCGCATCCTCGTGTGCGCCCCCCTCTCCCCCCCCCCCCCCCCCTTCCCAGTGATGCCTCTTGGCAGCAGCCTCAAGCTATGTGACAGAAGCCAACATTCCCTGGAGCTGTTGTACTCAGCTGTAACACAGATAGGACAATTTCACGGCTCCTAAGCGCATTGGAGAGAAAGCATTAGCAACGACCACCTATAACTAAATATTTCCATGTAGCACAGCTTCAAACCATTCAACATCAAACAAACTGATGCCGTGTCTAATAAAATGATTGTTTGGAAGTATAATCTAAAAGCACCTGAAAGTACATTTGTTTCATAAATGACAAAAATACGGAGCAGTAAGTATTTTGGATTTGAAATTTATTTTTTATTAGTATAAACAATTTTTTCTCAAAAGACGAGTAAATGTTTTTATTCGCTTAAGTGAACAATGTTTTACAAAAATATTTTTATTTGACATTCGTGAATGACTCTACTCGTTCGTTATCCGTCATTCAAATATGTTTGGCATAACTCTTTTAATAGCTTCCCATGTAAACAAAAGTCAGTCCCCATTGAACATACATATGGAAACGGAAGTACTTCCGCATCAATCATAAATTTTTCTATAGAGATGTTATTGTACATCAGAAAATGCGGTAAATACCAGAACCTGGAATGATGCAGTGTTACATTATTTCGTTACCTAACTTAGGAACACGCAAGTTAAGACTTCTTCGCAGACGGGACTCAGTACCTATACGTCGCCTTAATGAGGAATCATTCTCGGAACAACAACAAGTAATGTCGAAGCGGGCTTATCTGACCTCTTATTCCCATGTGTCTGATACGTAAAAGTAGACACTACAGGTAATGCTGCATGAGGTAACCACGCATCCTGACACATACTTTGGCCGTTCTTCGCAGTGGATACAACTGGCTCCATTCGGATTGAGTCACAAACATTGGGCACTCTCTACTGTGACGTCTGCACATTTTCTGTGGGTTGGGCTTATATTAATGTCCTTAAATGGCCCCGCAGTCAGAAATTCAATGCGTTTACATCCGATGAGGGCATCCTATAGGACTTCCACAACTAGTCCATCAGCCATCAAACGTTAGCGTGCGGTACTGTCGAACGGTCCGTAGTTAATTCCGCGGTGCCTTGTCATGCGTAACCCACAGACGTCGTATTTCTCTATGAGAAAGGTTCTCCAATAGCGCTGGCAATTGATCGCACCGAAATCGATTATACGCAATACCTCCTATTGTTTGGTGAAGTGTGTGGCCCTGAGTTTCACAGCGACAATTCCTGTCCATAGTTAATGGCAGCCAGAATGAAAAGTCGTAGCATAATAAAAGGCAAATACGTCCTGGACAGGGCCATGGTTGTAAAAGAAAGGAACCGGCTTTTCAACTTTTCTGGCCGCTTCAAAGACATTTAAATCAAAACATGTTGACATATTCGCACTTTTTTACCTCTTAGCTTTAGCACACATGTCACGTAATATAATGCATCGTGTCAAGTAAAGAAAAGCAGCATGATACACTAAGTATGTCGTATAACACGACACATGCTATCATATCATCCAGCATGGCATTGCTCATGTCGTTCAATATGAAATAACGTGTCATAAATGCTTATGATGCATACATACCCATTCTAGGATACTTACTATGATACATGTACCCCCCACTCTAGGATACTTTATATCGTTGATGCATCCCACGTTCTAGAAGCGCATAAATTTTTGTCTACTTTTTCTTACACCCCTCACCATACATGTAACATGGGTCTTTCTGAGACAGCTCACTGCACTGGGAAAGTAAGGTTAGCTCTTCGAAAAGCACGGACATGTTAAGATGTTTTGATTTAAATGCCTATGAAGCTGTCAGATAAGTCGAAAAGCTAGTGCTCTTCTTTTAAATCCTTAAATCTGCCTAGAGCGTATTCGCATTTTTCTGTGGTACAGTAGGAGAATTCTTCATTCTGGTTCCCAACTTTTAGTCCACCACAATTTTCACTTTTGACCAACATAGGTTCCCAATCATGTAGATATTTGTTGACTGGGACGACGATCGATCCGGTACATGTTTTTTATTGTCTTTTGATCCATGTTACTTATATCGTGCCAACGAATAAAGCTTTCACAGAACAAGAGGACGACCATTAACTACATGTACTTGTCTATCTTCTTGCAAAATTTGAACCGATTCGCCCAAGTCTGAGACATAGGAGTTGAGCGCACAAGGGGAAAAAACCCACCAATACGTCATTTTGCACGTAAATTTCAGTGGAGCAGGTTTTTTTCCCAAACGGTTAAAACTTATCTTAGACCATCTCGTCTGACTCTTCAGTTAATTAAGAATGGCTCTTTTTGCACGTAAAATCCGAACTGTGCACATAAAAACGTGCCATTAGGTGAGCATTAACATCAGCCCAAAGAGCACCGGCTCTGTAGCGACACTGAAGCCATCCTGGTGCATCGACTTCATTACTGCTCGACGATTTGCACCTGCCCACTCATGCGTGTTGCGGTAATTTACTGTGTCATCTCTAGCGAATACCCGTCATCTGTAAATGAAATGCAGACAGTGAACTGCGGATCATCAGCAGTCCATTGTGGAAGCCATTGACATGTAATCGGGCATGGTGGTCTGCTGGCCGAAAAGCTTGCATGCATTGCGTACGATAGGGAGAAAACCTCGTGCAGAAGGGACCATGGAAGGGAATAGTTGATATCTACAGCAACTCCAATTCTTCGAGGACTTGGTACAGGATCATATTCTAAATGTCGCAGTACCTTCCCCTCCATCTACAGTTTGGGAACTGTGCAAGGCCTACCGCGGCCCATTGTCATTGACGGGAATTATTCAGTGTGTGTAAGACGCTGGACTAGGCAGCTGACATTCTTGCAGATACGTTGGCGTTGTAGTTGTCGTTCGGCACACAGTTCAGGGGCTGTCAATTACTGCCATTAGATAACCCATGCCTGCCAATTGGCTCGTGGAATACTAAGCCACCATGGAGAGAAAGGAGCAAATCAAGCCACGTAAACATGTGGATTCACGACCATCGAAAAATTTTTGTTTCTACCATGACTGCACAAGATGAAGCAGAGTGGTGGTGTGGCGCTGCTAGATTATGTTTGCTACGGGAAAACTGTCAGTGGCACGTACTCCCTGTCACAGTTGTCCAATTTTATTAATTTAAGAGCTGTTAGGGTTGCTAGGAAAACAGAAACACTTTATTAAGAATCAAGTTAAACAATGCAAAAGGCTTGGTGTCAGGTGGGAACTAGAAAGCAGTCCAGAGCTCCATATGAAGTGAGACATTAAAGGGATCAGGTAAGGAGAAAGCCACGTACTTTGCGTGACATACGAACGTATGAAGGGCTTATTTCAATAGTGGTAGAGGTGCAACACCTCCACTTTTCTGTCCATAATGATTCTGAAATTAATGATCCAAACAAACAGAAAGAAAGATTCATCACTAACAAGAAGCCATATGCTTGAATATTTCTGGTATCTCAACTGCAGATATTTCAGCGCTCATTTGGCTTTAGGACTCTGTATCTCACATTGAACAAAAATGGACTTGTACCACTATTGAAATAACCCCTTCATATAGTATTTGAGGCGTATTATACACTCCTGGAAATTGAAATAAGAACACCGTGAATTCATTGTCCCAGCAAGGGGAAACTTTGTTGACACATTCCTGGGGTCAGATACATCACATGATCACACTGACAGAACCACAGGCACATAGACACAGGCAACAGAGCATGCACAATGTCGGCACTAGTACAGTATATATCCACCTTTCGCAGCAATGCAGGCTGCTATTCTCCCATGGAGAGGATCGTAGAGATGCTGGATGTAGTCCTGTGGAACGGCTTGCCATGCCATTTCCACCTGGCGCCTCAGTTGGACCAGCGTTCGTGCTGGACGTGCAGACCGCGTGAGACTACGCTTCATCCAGTCCCAAACATGCTCAATGGGGGACAGATCCGAAGATCTTTCTGACCAGGGTAGTTGACTTACACCTTCTAGAGCACGTTGGATGGCACGGGATACATGCGGACGTGCATTGTCCTGTTGGAACAGCAAGTTCCCTTGCCGGTCTAGGAATGGTAGAACGATGGGTTCGATGACGGTTTGGATGTACCGTGCACTATTCAGTGTCCCCTCGACGATCACCAGAGGTGTACGGCCAGTGTAGGAGATCGCTCCCCACACCATGATGCCGGGTGTTTGCCCTGTGTGCCTCGGTCGTATGCAGTCCTGATTGTGGCGCTCACCTGCACGGCGCCAAACACGCATACGACCATCATTGGCACCAAGGCAGAAGCGACTCTCATCGCTGAAGACGAGACGTCTCCATTCGTCCCTCCATTCACGCCTGTCGCGACACCACTGGAGGCGGGCTGCACGGTGTTGGGGCGTGAGCGGAAGACGGCCTAACGGTGTGCGGGACCGTAGCCCAGCTTCATGGAGACGGTTGCGAACTGTCCTAGCCGATACCCCAGGAGCAACAGTGTCCCTAATTTGCTGGGAAGTGGCGGTGCGGTCCCCTACGGCACTGCGTAGGATCCTACGGTCTTGGCGTGCATCCGTGCGTCGCTGCGGTCCGGTGCCAGGTCGACGGGCACGTGCACCTTCCGCCGACCACTCACGACAACATCGATGTACTGTGGAGACCTCACGCCCCACGTGTTGAGCAATTCGGCGGTACGTCCACCCGGCCTCCCGCATGCCCACTATACGCCCTCGCTCAAAGTCCGTCAACTGCACATACGGTTTACGTCCACGCTGTCGCGGCATGCTACCAGTGTTAAAGACTGCGATGGAGCTCCGTATGCCACGGCAAACTGGCTGACACTGACGGCGGCGGTGCACAAATGCTGTGCAGCTAGCGCCATTCGACGGCCAACACTGCGGTTCCTGGTGTGTCCGCTGTGCCGTGCGTGTGATCATTGCTTGTACAGCCCTCTCGCAGTGTCCGGAGCAAGTATGGTGAGTCTGACACACCGGTGTCAGTGTGTTCTTTTTTCCATTTCCAGGAGTGTAGAACAATCTTACATAAATACATATTCTGTCACTTACATCAGGAAGAAATGTTATTTATAAAAAATAGTTTGTCTGCTGTATTTGTAACGTATCGATTTCGTATATCGATTTACTGAGACATAATTTTCGTAGCACGAGTTCAGCAGTCATTTGTGTAACAGATCGAGTGCAAAGACTTTAACTCCTATAGATACATTTGTAAAGCTTGGACACATGAAAGTATACACTGTCTTTGAGTATTAAGAAAAGCATTGTTGAGTAAAATAGCGCACGGTAGGCAGAACAACGTAGCGGGGAAGGGGGGGGGGATTCGCGGCCAAGTGTTAGAGCAGATGTGGCGGTGATGGGTTGGCCAATCTAAGGAGCTCTGGTAAGAGCAGGGGGTTTCATTTACGAGGTGAGAAATTTTGAGAAATGGAGAATAGTTAAGAACTTAATATTATTGGACGAAAAAATTTTGGAATATGAATTTGACACAGAAACGACTCCTCAGCCAAAAAGCAATTGTGGCATTGCTTTGTGTGCATTGAACGATTATTTTAATTTCTTGGTTTTTGCTGTTCAGTGATTCCGACTGTTAGGTAAAGGATACGATTTACCAGCGATATGCCCAAGATGTTATCAAGTACCACCAACTTCTGTTTGTTAAAAGTAAATTTTGATTTAACAATTTAAAAGTAAAACTGATGGCAATTTTATAGTTCGATAAAATTTGGTATCTATGATAGGGATAAAAAGAATGAGTAATTTTATTAAAAAGAGTTTCAATCTTTAATTTGCAAGTTTTAGAAAACTAAGTGAGTTCTGATTTCATTTCATTGTTCATTTACAATCATCCTCTCCCTTTTTTTAAATGACACTCATTTTGAATGCAATGAGTACTAATACCATTCTTAGCAAATGAACGGAACGACGAGTTAACATGTTGTCTTTTCAAATAAGTGGTAAGTTACAGTACAAAAGCGCAACTTTTCTCTCTTTCATCTTATTACATCACAACAACGCTCTCATTGGCATCTACGCCGATACAGAGCAGACTAGAGCCTCCATTGCTAGTAAGACGTTATCAGGGCGTAATTATAGAATTCATCTGGAAGCAAAATTCCTTGTTGCATGTAGCGAAATAAATTAGACGTGAACACATTCTCGACACGTAATGAATAGCCACTGTTAGTGAGCATTTCTCTGAGAAGGTCAATTTCAGTTAATACTGTCAATGTTCAAAGTTCCTTTCATTAAAAATTTCCAAATTAATTAGTTTTCGTTTTATTAGATACCTTCCGCAATTTCTGGAGTGCACTCAGCCCTTGTGAGATCAATTGAGGTGCTACTTGACTGCGAAGTAGTGGCTCCGGTCACGAAAACTGACATACTGCCGGGAGAACGATGTGCTGAACACATTTCTCTTCAATTCGCATCCAGTGACACCTGTAGACAGAATACCATAGCGGTCAGTCGGTACCATTGGGCATTCCAAGGCCTATTTTGACGGACAGGAGAGCGTTCCGCAGTTTGCCATCATTAAATGCTTTTCATCAGATACTCTTAACATGTTGTCAGACAGCCGATAGTGTGGGTGTGTTAACTGATGCCAGGGGCAGGATAGCTTTTAGGTGCCAAAGTTATTGTATCTAGCAGAAGCAATACCAGCGAAAATGTTTTGGATAAGAGTTTTGAAAGAGTTATTGCACAGCAACGCTAGAACATAAGCTCAGACCTGAAAAATCAGCATATAAACGGCCACTCCAAAGTTGTCAGGAGCAGTACCATCGCCGAATTCACTATACAACGACACTTTCATGCTGGTTGAATAAAACAACAAGAAATCTGTACACATTCAGCGGAGGACAACGGAATTTCCCGTAAATATCCAGCAACAGTCATCACCTTGAGTTCTCTCCCTGTTAAGGAAGATAAGCACCACGGAGTTTATCTTTAGTCGCAAATCCTGGTATCGATATTTCTGTGTGTCAAAGCATAAGGAGGAGCAGGGGCCGTCTCGTGCTTGTCGCCTAGTATAAACAAGACTGCGTAACTCTCGACGAGTAACAGTTAAAATTTTCTGTGAGAATACAAAGCGGAAAGAGTGTTGTGTCGTACTAGTATTAAATTATGTATTGTTGGAACAAGTTGCAAACAGAGCTTGGGAGTTACTGGAAAGTCGTAACATAGATACCGGTAGGGTGTACTCCTTGATTTGCAAAGATGTACAGCCACTGTAGGATACCTCTCCGAGTAAGACTGAAGAACTGGGAATATAAAATCAATCGTGAAGTGCGTTCTTATTCACTTCCTGCGAATCACAACTGCTCTCCTTTCCAGTACCATATGTATAAAGCATCCTAGGAGACTTCCTCCCTCTCACTTCCTTGAGTGTAACTTTGTAGACCACACCCCACATTGTCGTTAACGTCCTGATTTCAGTTCGCAGGCCTTAGCTTCACGCAAATTGGTGACATGACCTGTGACAGAGCGCGACTCATGTACCGAAATTTCCCAGTGAAGTTAGGGAGGCGTGAAGACGAAGCCTCACGGGAAGTTGTCCCAGAGGGTGTTTCTGTTCCACAACTCCATGTCTCATTCTGATCAGGACTCAGTCACATGTGCTGCTTCTTTGGGTACTCAGATTTTGTCTCACTTAACCGCCTTCTCCGGATATGACACACAGCGACGTCTTTGCCTTTCTTCAGACGAAGGAAGAGCTGCATGACAAGTACTTCCAGAATGACGGCCAGATAATTTTCGACTCTACGTTTGTTGGACAGCGGAAACCGAAACAACGAAGGTCACAGCCAAGTCATTCACAGTTAGAACAAATACGTAACATTGAAAGGTGAATATGTGCCGAGTGAGTAACACTGTTATCGTGCTTGATCTTTCCGTGTTGATATTAATATCACATGCACAGATACCCTGTGGACTTCATTAGCAACTCCTCATGTACTGGAACGTACGAGTTATTTCACGTTGATACATATATCGTAGTACTTCTAATGGTATGCTATGGCTGCCAGCCATATAAGCTTTATATGTACACAACTGAACATTACAATTACTACACCACGAAGACGATGTGCTACAGATGCGAAATTTAACCGACAGGAAGAAGATGCTGTGATATGCAATAGATTAGCTTTTCGGAGCATTCACACAAGGTTGGCGCCGGTGGCAACACCTAAAACGTGCTGACATGAGGAAAGTTTCCAACAGATTTCTCATACACAAACAGCAGTTGACCGGCGCTGCCTGGTGAAACGTTGAGATGCCTCGTGTAAGGAGGAGAAATGCGTACCATCACGTTTCCGACTTTGGTAAAGGTAGGATTGTAGCTTATCGCGATTACGGTTTATAGCGACAATGCTGCGCGGGTTGGTCTAGATCGGTGGGTTCATGAGGGTAATACGGAACGCCATTTTGGATCTCAACGACCTCGTATCACTAGCAGTGGAGGTGACAGGCATCTTATCACCATGGCTGTAACGCATCGTGCAGACACGTCTCGATCCATGTGTCAACAGATGGGGGCGTTTGCAAGACAACAACCATCTGCACGAACAGTTCGACGACGTTTGCAGCAGCATGGACTATCAGCTCATAGACCATGTCTGCGGTTACCCTTGACGCTGCATCACAGACAGGAGCGCCTGCGATGGTGTACTCAACGACGAACCTGGATGCACGAATGGCAAAACGTCATTTTTTCGGATTAATCAAGGTTCTGTTTACAGCATTATGATGGTCGCATCCGTGTTCGGCGACATCGCGGTGAACGCACATTGGAAGCGTGTATTCGTCATCATACTGGCGTATCACCCGGCGTGATGGTATGGGGTGCCATTGGTTACACGTTTCGGTCACGTCTGGTTCGCATTGACGGTACTTTGAACATCAGATGTTATATTTCAGATGTGTTACGACCCGTAGCTCTACCCTTCATTCGATCCCTGTGAAACCCTACATTTCAGCAGGATAATACACTACCGCATGTTGCAGGTCCTGTACTGGTCGCCGTTCTGGATACAGAAAATGTTCGACTGCTGCCCTGACCAGCACATTCTCCAGATCTCTCACCAATTGAAAACGTCTAGTCAATGGTGGCCGAGCAACTGGCTCGTCACAATACGCCAGTCACTTCTCTCGATGAACTGTGGTATCGTGTCGAAGCTGCATGGGCAGCTGTACCCTTACACGCCATCCAAGCTCTGTTTGGCTCAATGCCCAGGCGTATCAAGGCCGTTATTACGGCCATAGGTGGTTGTTCTGGGTACTGATTTCTCAGGATATATGCACCCAAATTGCGAGAAAATGTAATCACATGTCAGTTCTAGTATAATATATTTGTACAATGAATACTCGTTTATCATCTGCACTTCTTCTTCTTGTAGCAATTTTAATGGCCAGTACTATATGTTCTGCACATCAGTGTTTTTTTTTATTCTATTTTCTAACAGATCTGATGATGGAAGTAAGCCGAAATCGGTCTTTGTGAATAATACAATGAAACGGAAACACGAGGCATTTATGAATGAAGTGATAAAAGTGTTACCACCACCTTTCGTATTAATGCTCTTCGTCGCCGCTATATGCAGTAAGTGTCCAGCTGAACTCTGGTGTGTATTATCGGTAGGAAACGACACGTTCCAGGGTAATGCACGTGCAAAGTGCATCTGGTGGTCGGTATACCAGCGCAGGCACTCCCCAGAGCCAGCGCGCGGCCCGGCACGCAGTCGCGTCGTTGTTTGCGCGCGGCGCTCGGCCGCAGAGGCGTTCCGCAGACGCTGCAGGTCGGCCGCGCCGCCACAGCCGGCACTGTTCAGCCGGGACGCGGGCGGACTCGTAAACGCGACGCAGTAAAGCACGCACCGGCACCCGCGCAGGCTGGGCCCCGCCCAGTCTGCGAGCCCGGCGCCGCGGGAAGCTGCCGGCAGTCGGCTAAAGTGCTCTATATCTCGTCGGGATCTCTTTATGGCCTCCGCGGCTGTTATCCGGTTGGTTAACCCGGGCGGGCGCCCTGCCGCCCATCCCCCTGCCAGGAGCGCACTTCTGTGTCGCGAAAATATCTTCCCGAGAGCCAATAAAAGCGAATGGTCGACTGCAGAGGGCCTCGCCGTCGCCGAGATAACTGCTCAAATATAATAGGTCCTCGAGAAAATGCTCCTGCTGAGAAGACAAGGCCCGCAGCGGTACGTATTACCGGTCCTCGCGAAATATTAGCACTGGTCACAACTCAGGCTGTCTCTGCGAGCTGAGTCACCGTCCTTTTTCCGAGGAAAAGCGAAGTCGTACACTATTTGAAATAAGAATCCTACAGAACAATAACTTCGAGAGCCTTGCAATCTTCAGAATATTTTATCCATTTTGTCTTTGCTCGAGGCAGAAGCATTTTTGGTGGCTCAGTTCATATTCTGAATCTTCCTGTTTAAAATTATACACTGAAACATTACCCGAATCCAGAATACTGCTATTGAAATGCCACGTGCTGCGAAATGCGATGGTCCTGAAAGACATGGGGACGTGAGCTAATGAGGATTCCAAGAGGATAAGTATTCAGTTTTTTTCCTTAAATTCCTATATAATTTGCATTTTCCACTGAACGCTGTAGCGAGTGGTCAGCGCGAATTACTGCCAAAGGACATGGGCTTGATTCACAGTCGGGTCGCCGGCCGCGGTGGCCGAGCGGTTATAGGTTCTACACTCTGGAATCGCGCGATCGCTACGGCCGCAGGCTCGAATGCTGCCTCGGACATGGATGTGCGTCGTGTCCTTACGTTAGTTAGGTATAAGTCGTTCTAAGTTCTAGGAGACTGATGACCTCAGAAGTTAAGTCCCCTAGTGCTCAGAGCCATTTGAACCATTTGGACAGTCGGGACGGAGATTCTATCTCCTTGGGGGCTAGGTCCTGTGTTCGTATCATCATCATTTCATCATTATCGAGGAGCAAGATACCGAAGTGGCGTAAAAAAAAATCGTCCACTAGGACACCAAACAACCCCAACTGGGTTTCCCGGCTGAAAAGGCCCCAAGTTCATTTCATTTACATGTTATGAATTTCAGTCATTTGCCTCTATTTTCAGGTACCTTTTAAAGACGTCAATATCAACATACACTGATCACCAAGAACATTATGACCACCGAAGTGCTATCGATGTAAGCTCGTCCAGGCGACAGTAGCGTCATACTGCGCGTGGAATTACTCCTGTTAAGATAGACGCACGGTGCATGTAGTATCAGAGAGCGTGCTGTCTGTGTGTGGAATGGGGAAGGCGAGGTTTATATGAGTTTTACCGAGGACGGATTGACATAGCCCGGAGGTTCGCCACGACCATTTCGGAAACTGCACGACTTTTTGGGTGTTCGAAGAATGCTGTGGTGGGTGTCTTCAAGATGCGGCTAAACCAGTGTGAGACTACATCCAGACTACGTGCGCGTGGGCGACCACTCCTTACTACAGATGTCGGATGTAGTAGGCTGGGTGCTGGGTAGAACGGTAAAACAGGAGAGACGTCGAACAGTGCCGAAACTAACATCAGACTTTAGAGCTGGGCAGAGTACAAGTGTGTCTGAACACACAGTGCACCGAATACCCCCTAACTATTGGCCTCCGCAGCCGACGACCCACGCACGTTCCACTGTTAACACCACGACATAGGCAACTAAGACTCTAATGGGCAAGTCAGAATCGGTACTGGACGCTCTCACAGCGTGGAGCGTGGCATGGTTTGATTCGTCTGATGAATCCCGATCGCTTTTCATCGTGCCTATGGAAGGGCGTGAATCTGGTGTCTTCCAGGGGAACAGCTTGCTGACGTCAGTCCTGCAGGATGGAGACAATGTGGCAGTAGCTCCATTATGCTTTAGGGAACATTCACATCGGCATCAATGCGTCCAGTGGAGCTCGTGCAAGGCGACTTGTCTGCACAGATGTGGTGCGGACTCCCTCCAGCGACCTACCAAGGCCTCTTTGTTTCCTTGCCAAGACGCGTCGCCGCTGTTAGCAGTGTCAAAGATGCACATACCGGCTATTAGGTAGGTCGTGGTAGTGGTAAGTGTCTAAGGGTCCTAACTGCTGGGTCATCGATCCCTAGGCTTACACACTACTTACTCTAACACTACTAATCTAACCCATGCCCTAGGGAGGACTCGAATCTCCGACCGGGGGGGGGGGGGGCAGCGAGGGGGGGAGGGGAGCCACGCGAACCGTGACAAACCGCCTCGGCTACCCCGCGCGGCTTAGGTAGCTGGTCGTTACGTTCTGGCTCATCAGTGTCAAAATTGCTTTTGACGTTACAGAACAGTGTCGGGGTACCACATCGGCTGCTGCTTGATAAGTGTTTACTTCATTACGTTTCGCACCAATGGCCAGTTTATATCTGACTACGAAAGTGAGTACAAACAGTGTCTACGAACGTGGAAACATTTCCAACGGTGATCTCTACTGTAGTCAGTAAATATTATATTTTAAACTTGACGCTGGTAGATGTATGTTCTCTCTTTTGGAACTCCCATTTATGCTGCTTCTAGGCGGATATATTACGAGTTGTTGCCGGTACCTAGATGATTTGAGAATAGCGTGTAAGGCCGTAATTTGCCAATCATGTGAAACTTAATGAACCAAATACTTATTTACTAAGGAACAACAGAGATGGAACCATGACATTGTCCTGTATTAAATATGAAGCTATAGTACTCAACACGAAGAAAATTACTATCTTTCATGTATCGATGCAAGCCCAGAGGCACATTACCTACGCCCTAAATGTATTCAAAGCTGAAGCAGCTGAGTAGTTAAAACGCATCGGAAGCGGACTGTTTTCAAAGTAGCTGTTTCTCTTCTAATTCTCATATTCAGGTTAAATCCGAACTCCACTGACAAAACCTTTGAGGATCGTAAGGGGCATTTTATGAGGAGGTTGGTATAACAGACCGATAGTCCAGGTAGTTCCTTGTAAGGTAATATTTTACTATGGTAGATCATTAATACGGCATTCACCAAGGTAGAACTTGTAGTAAGTGAACTACATGGTTCGATCTGCAAATGACTGGCACTTTAGCACAACCAAACAAAGTAACTAAGAGTAACGCCAGTTACATTCAGTATTAACGTCAGGAAATACTCAGAGGAGAGATTCTCAGTCAGAAATCGTATGTGAATGTTATTTTTTGCGAGGAGATCTTACTACGCTTTGTGTAAGTAGCGAGTGTCTGCACAGGTCCGAATTCGAGAGCGTCAGAATTTCGGTCTCTAGAAACTTCGGTTTACCATTATCTGTACCCGTTTGTTGGGATTCAACGATTGTTTTATGGAATATATAGTTTCAGGTGAGTCCTTCTCAACGCAACGTATCACCTAAATGGACCCACGAGCCTAGCGCCTGACAGGACGGGAGTATGGTCTCGGCTGTGCAGGATCGTTCAGCAACGGCATCAATCCTGAGGCAGGAAATGGGCTCCTTTGCAGCAAGAGAAGTTTCGTCACGGACTGTGCGATGACACCTGGAACAGCACGTCTTCAGTTGGCCAGGCAAGTAGAAAGGCGCACCGACGCTGGTGCACCCAATGACTCCACTGGACACAGGGGTCACAATGTACTGTACACGCACAGTAAGTTACTTTCGTTGCTTTCTATTTTTCCTAGAGTTCTAGTGGCCAGCAGTGGAATAACAGTTTGTTCAATTCGTTAAATCAATTACATTTTGTTTATGTGAAACCCGCATACGAGTTGCATATCGGTCAGCTCTACTTCAGTAAACCTATACGTGGTGCTGTGTTGAACTTTTAATGCACAATCGTAAGTGGGACTCAAATGAAAGCTGAACACCCGCCATAATAGGACCACGGAATCATTAGATTCAAGAGTAATCCCCACACGCGTTAAGGCATTTATCTGACTGGGAGACGAGACGATAGAACCCTGTTTCGATGAAGGCGGTCGGCCGCTGAAGGATCCACAAGTGCACCCACTTTTGCGCTCACTCATCACACTGAAACCGCTGTCCTCACACATCTTTCTCCAGGGCGCCAAAGATGTGAAAATCAAACGGTGAGCCGGACTGTACATAGGATGTTGCAGTGTTTCGTAACAATACCGCCTCTGTCGAAGAACTTGTGTCAACAGCTCTCGATTTCTTTGGTGGGGAAGATGTGGGATGTTTGCACTGTTGGGTTTACCATTTAACCTCGGGCTCTAAATGGTGACCCCAAGTAGGGGCATGGTGGCCTTCCTCGTCGACTGCAGGGGCCATCTACTAGTCGGGTTTTCCGATCGTGGGACCACAATAATTGATAAGCGCTATGAAGACACTTTACAGAAACTGCAACGTACCATAAAGTCTAAACGCCCAGAAACTCTGTCAGACGGAATCATACTCTTGCACAATAGCACCCGCCTCCACATTGCCAATCGAACGAAGTTACGCTTCAGCAACTCGGCTGGGAAACACCCTCCGTACAGCACGGATATTTCACAGTGTGATTTTCACATCTTTGGCACCATTAAGGAAGATATTCGTGGACGTCGGTTTCATTCGGACGAGGCAGTGGTTTGCCGTTGTGTGTCCGTCAGAGGCCGACTTCATTCTACGGGACGGGAACTGATCGCCTCCTCTCCCAGTGGGATAAATTTCTTAATGCGTGGGGCGATTACTTGTAAGTGGAACGATTCCACGGTTGTGTGTATGGTTTTCATTTGAAGGCCCCTCATAGCACTGTCAGAACAAGCACAAGACACAACCGTGGAGTACTATGCGCAATCTTGAGGCCTCATTAAAGTTGGCATTACTGTTGTCGACTGCAAATACGGAGAATGAACGAACAAGCTTCCACACACAACAAATGACGTCAATATTTTTCTGTTGTGAGGATATTTTCAGCATAGCACAGATAGAAAGTTGAAAAGGAGTAAGATATCAAATGCTGTGTAGTCACAGTATACAGAGCCACCGGAGATCCTAGGTCCCTCATATGAAAATACTCACGTAACATTCATGAAAAACCTCCGAAATTTTACCGATGGAGTTCGTGTTCATCCTACACATGTATCGAGTAACCTAAATGTAATACTTACACGAGTAATTGTCTGTGTTAGTAAATCACCTCCAGACATCATATTTATTGTCAGTATTCTTCCAGAAGTTGCCTGTAGTAGGTATATATAACGTGATTGGTTCCACATTCCTAAAGCACTCACCCGGATAGGCGTGAGTGTTAACTCCCCACATCCGGGGAGTTGCCCCGGCCCTGGCACCGGATCAAACCCTGCCGGCGAATTAACGACGAGGGTGCTCACATCTCTATAGGCGAATACCGGAATTGTACCAAAGTCTTGGCCGCGCGGGGTAGCTGCGCGGTCTGAGGCGTCTTGTCACACTACACGTGGCTCCCCCCGTATGAGGTTCGAGTCCTCCCCCGGGCATGGGTGTATGTGTGTTGCCCTTAGTGTGTTGCCGTAAGTTAGTTTAAGTTAGATTAAGTAATGTGTAAGTCTAGGGACCGATGGCCTCAGCAGTTTGGTCCCATAGAAGCTTACCACAAATTTCCAAATTTTTACGAAGTCTTGTCTCAGTACACGTCCGCAAACATCCAGGAAACTTTCGCTCACGTTCCACGAGTAACGCTACACATAGATGGTTGGTATTCACATTTTCCATCCCAGATGCTAACGAGGTGGGGAGAGGAGGGACAAGCGGTGACCTCTTAAAATAATAATGCCACATGCCTTTAGAACCATGCCTACCCTGCGCCGACGAGCGCCAAATATGCAAGAAAAAAGAAAAACAGAAGAAAATCCATATCTATAAATTGCAGTATTTACGGAATTCGACATGTGACTGTCTGAGAAATGGATGACTCCTGCGTAAGGTGCATGAGAACAATACATCTAATTTTCCAGGATGACAGTACACCTCAGTTTACCTTATGACCATTCAGATCATGAGCGGTAAAATATTAGAACCAGTCACGGATGTGGAAGAAATCAATACACATAATGTAATGTAACTGCATTATGCGTTGCAGTGGTTTACTGTAAATCTCTGTAGGGAACAGGTCCACACGACGATTAGGCAAGAAATCTCAAAATCACTGCCCATTGTTCTATAGAGTACATGTTTCGATCATTCAGGATAATCTTCAGAACTAAGGCAAAGTAAAAATAAATACGTATCACCCAATATTTTACAATAAGTAAAAAAAAAAGAATTGTACACAAATGTAGAATTTACAGAAGTAGTTGCATCAGCGACCCACCTTGTCTACTCTGAACCCCATATCAGAGTACGTTTTGTTTCTTTTTTTTTCTTTTTTTTCCAGTTTCAGTCAATGTTTTAGATAGGTATGTGTTGGAGGTATGGGAGAGGAAGAAAGGAGGTGGAGGAGGAGGAGCAGGAGGAGGGGGAGGAAGAAGAGGAAATAGAGTGAGAGTGATTTAGTGATTTAGGGTAGGTGAAATGAAGCAGGGCGACGCTTGTGGGAGTGTCATCAGTTTACCAAGAGGGGTCTTCCTAAAACTATGGAAAATATAACTATATAAAAATTCTTGTTAAAATATTAATAGTGTAGAACAAGGGGTACGTTCAAAATGGTTCAAATGACTCTGAGCACTATGGGACTCAACATCTGAGATCATCAGTCCCCTAGAACTTAGAACTACTTAAGCCTAACTAACCTAAGGACATCACACACATCCATGCCCGAGGCAGGATTCGAACCTGCGACCGTAGCAGTCATGCGATTCCGGACTGAAGTGCCTAGAACCGCACGGCCACAGCGGCCGGCTCAAGGGGTACCTAAAATATAAACAGTGTAGAGGGCCTAGAATGAGGGAAGGGGGATTGGGGGGGGGGGGGCTGGAGGGAGCGACAGTGGCACGGATGCTATGGCTTTAACAAGAGCGGGTCTTACATTAAAAGCCCAAGACAAAAGAGTAGAGTATGAAAGTGGAAATGAAATAGAGTAAACTGAATTAGTATCGTAAACAAGTGCGAAATTTTGAAAGTATAAAGCAATGAGTTCTTATTCTCAAGCTACAGAGCAGTAAAATGTATAAATAATCTTTCTGTAAAATTTATAGTGTTTCTTTGCTTTCGATCTGACTGATAGCAACATGTAACGTAGATAAAAAGTGTGCAAGTGACACTGAACAATTAATGATAATTACTTCAGATGTCTATATAGCAGTTGATTCTCACGAGACGAACATATCGGCTATAGTAAAAATGAAGATAATTTAGTTACAGTTTCATTTAATTACTCTTTTTCCTAATATGACTGTGATTCAAAGTGAAATCCTCACCATACAATTATTTTTGAGTCCACTGACTTGACACCGATTCTGAAGACGAATGGGCATGATCTCCTTTTGTTATAATGCTCATTTCATTACATGTATCTAACTTGGACGTTAGCTGTTAATGTTTGCTCCGAGGGCTTATCTACTCACAGGTCGTAATTTTTTCTACCGACATGACCCCCGCGGGCACAACTGCGTCGACTGCGAATCGGTTCAGAACTACAAAAGTGCTGCTGTCGGTTCATTAATGCGCATCGCCGAAAGAAACAGACTTGTCACACGGTAATGGATGACGATATTGAAAGACTTACAAGATGTGAACGATAGCGTGTTGCTGGTTTTTGCTAGCGCAGCGGAGTGGAATTTTAGAGATCGCGACGAGAGAGTGCACTTCTGAGACTCGAAGTCGATAGGGGGTTAGCAGACTGCTGCTGGAACTGGATGCGGTGCTTAAATATTCATTGAGGATCCGGCGAGGAGCAGACAGGCCCCGTATTTCGGGCGCGCTGCTCGTTCGGCCGTCCCGACAGGCGGGCCGGACAGCTGTGGGAAAATTAATCACTACTGCGGCCGGACACGCAGATTCCGGCGTGTCGGAGTGGGCCCAAATAAATGAAGGGCGGGGACGCAGAAATGCAGCCGGTCACGAAACGCCCGCCACCGGGGCCCAATTACGGCAGCGCCGAACCGAGATTCGAGCCGCTGACCCGAAAGCTGAAGCATTCTCGCGCCTGGATGGCAAAGAAAGCAATGCAGGTGACAGAATTTCCGAGAAGATGCGGAACGATCGCGGCACACCGTAACGAGGTAACCGGAGATCGTGGGCCGTACAGGAATCCGACTTCCAAGCTGGAAGGTACACTAATTAACTAAAAAAGGTGCGGAGATTTATAGAATCCGACGCAACTCAAATTAGCGGGAGGATAAAAAAAGATTATAGGCGTTCGTCAGCCAATGCTGCATTTACACAATTTTGACCATCGGAAAAGGAGTGGTATGGAATTGTTCTTGGGAGACAAAGGGGTTTGTTGCTCGCGTAACTCAAGACGTGTGGAACTTATATGTTTCTTCGCTATGGGTAAGTGTTGTGTTCTAGTTGCTTACTACACATAATAGCGATGGTATGAGGTTCGAAATACAGGGAGCGGAAGGTTATATGCAACTTGTCCGGATACCGGACAGCAGTTATAAGAATCGAAGGAGTTAAAACGGAAGAAGTCGTTCAGAAGAGTGTGTCACAGGTTTGTACTTTCTCTCCGATGTTGTTCAGTGTGTGCACTGAGTAAGCTGTGAAACTAAGGAGCAAATTGGAAAGGGAAGGAGAAGAAATAAAGTTTTTAAAGTTTAACAATGAGACTGTGATTCTCTAGGTAACGGCAAAGGACTTGGAAGGGCATTTTAGCTGGAGTCTTAGAGAGACTTTATAGCACGAACATCAACAAAACTAACAACATGGGTAAAGGTATATAGGGGAATTAAATCAGGCGATGTCGTGGGAAATGAGACAGTAAGAATAGTAGCTGAGATTTGTTATCTTGTTATCTTGTTATCTTGTGAATATGGATGATAAACAGCTCGGACAAAAAGAGAATATAATCTTTCCAGTACCATGTTACAAAATAATGCTAAAGATTAGATGGGTCACGTGAATGATGAAGTACTGAATCAATTCTGGGAGAGGTAAATGTCACAACTTGACTGAAAGAAGAGACCAGTTGAAAAAAGACAACTTAAGGCACTAAGAAATCATTAGTTGGGTACTGGACGGACGTTTGGGTGGGTAAAAGTGTAGAAGGAGATCTATGCTACAAGGACGTCCATATGATAGTTTGCTGCAGGGTGGAGTTCTGGTCCTGGGGGTATGGGGTATGGGGTATTTTTAATATTTTGAATTTGAATGGTGACTCTAAGTAGCCATAAAGAAGTTCAGTTGAAAACCTGCACAATACCGACTGTTCAGTCATTTTTTTTTTTTGACGAGAAACAACTGACTACCCTATATTTCAGACTTTCGCTGAAAATTAAAGGGCAGGGGTGCTGAACCGTCCCTCTAGCATCTGGGCATGAGTGCCCTTGCTAGGCTTCACTGCAGTACACACCTGAGAGTGATTTAGATTGTAATCGTAGTATTAGTAGTAGTAGTAGTAGTAGTAGTAGCAGCAGCAGTAATAGTAGTTCTTGTTGTGGTCTTCAGTGCGAAGGCGGGTTTGGTGCAGCTAACCACGCTAGTATATTCCGTCCACGCTACTTCACCCCTTCATCACGTCCTTCCATCACAAACTGACGATGTGTCCAATCAATGTATCCCTTGTTTTAATCTATTTGCGACACTAACTTCTCTTTTCACCAATTCGATGCGTTACCTCCACATTAGTTATTCGATCTACCCATCTAAGCTTGAGCATTCTTCTACAGCAAAATATTTCAAAAGCTTCTATTCTCTTCTTCTCTGAATTGCTTACTGTCCACGTTTTATTTCCCTACAAGGCTACATTCCAGACAAACGCCTTCAGAAAAGTCTTCATAACACGGAAGTATATATTAGATTTTAATAGAAATTACCCTTGTTTTATTTTCGTTGATGTTCAAACTCTTGTCAGTACACTACCCATTAAAGTATCCATTTCGTTCAACTGCTCTTCCAAGTACAGCAATCCTTAACGTTTCCATTTATTCTTAGGGAACTTTAATTCGCTTTCCATATTTCTCTTTGCTTTCCTTTACTGCTTGCTCAAACACAGACTGAATAACATCGGGTACAGGTCACAACACTGTATCTTTCCTTTCTTACACACTGCTGCCGTTTCGTGTTTTTCGAGTCTTGTTACAACAATGAGAAGTTGTAAAGGACATTTGCCTGCCTGTAATTTACCTCTACTACCTTTTGAATGTCAATGAGTGGAGTCCAGTATATTATTAAAAGATTTCTCAAAATCTAAAATTGCTACATACGTAGGTTTGCCATTCTTCACTCTAAGGCAAATATTGCAGTCACTACCGCCTTGTGTAATCTTACATTTCTCCAGAATCGTAACTGTTCTTCTCCAATGTCATCTTCTATCTGTTTTTCCATTCATCAGGAAATACTTTCAGTCAGTATTTTGTAACTACAACTTATTAAACAGTCAGTTCAATAATATTCACTTCTATCAGCACCTGCTTTCTTTATATTTGGAATTATTACATTCTTCTTGAACTCTGAGGGTCTTTTACCATTCTTATACATTCTGCTCGCAAGACAGAATATTTTTGTCATAGCTGGCCCTCCCCAAGATCTCAATATTTCTGAGGGAATGTTATTTACTTCAGCTGCCTTTACTCGACTTAAGGCCCTGTCAAATTGATCTTGCAGTATCATATATCCCATCTCATCTTCATCTATTTATTCTTAAATTTCTATAATATGGCCTTAGCCCTTCTATATATTCCTTCAATCTCTTAACTTTTCTTCTCTGCTTAATACTGGCTAACCATACGACCTAATAATATTCGTACAGATGCTAGTCTTATCTCCAAAGATATCTTTAATATTCCTTTATCGGGAAACTATCTTTTTCCTAGTCTTTTATGCATCTACAGTCTTTCATTTGTCCTCCAGGCATTCTTGCTTAGCCGTTTCTCGGTTTCTGCCAATCTGATTTTTATGTGTCTGAATTTCCTGTCGCATGCTTCAATTGCTGCAGTTTATACTTCTTCTTCTCGTCAGTCAAGTTACATATCCCCTGCGTTACCCAAGCATTGCCTCTAGGACATGCTGTTTTGCCTGTTTAATACTCTGCTGCGTTTTGTGTTTCATCTCTCATAGCCCCCCCCCCCCCCCCCCCTTCGTCTTCCACTGCATTTCTTTACCTTTTTCCGTCAGTTAATGGTAAATGCTTCTTCTGAAACTCTGAACAGCCTTCAGTTCTTTCAGTTGATTCAGGTCCCATCTTCTGAATATGCTAACTTTCTGCAATTTATTCAGTTTTACTCTGCACTTCTGGACCATTAAATTTTGATAAGAGACCTGTCTGCCAACAGAAATATTTACAGTATAAAAGCTCTTCGAAGTCCTTATTTTGGAATTATATAATCAATCCGAAACCCTCCAGTGTCTCCTGGTCTGTTCCATGTTCCGTAGTTATGCAGAGATAGAGAGACTTGCACAGAACAGATTAGCGGGAAGAACTGCATGAAACCGACGTTTCGACTGAAAAATCCAACAAAAGCAACAAATAAGGATGTATGTAAAATGAATGGTTATGCTTCTGTGATTTACGGGATCATAGGTGTACGAAATCCATAAATGATTCATAACCGACACTTCTTGAATGGGAGACTGACCTCACAGTGTCTCTCTGTGAACTGAACCCCATTAAAAGTATCACATCCATCGCCTAATGTGAAGATAAGTGCATAAATTTTAATTCCACATTTCTTACAACTCCAGTGATGGATTACAGACATCCAAGGATATTTCAAAGACAACGTGAGTCATATACAAATAATGTTTAAAACAGTGTTACACTTGTCGAATAGCGAAGACGAACATCAGATACACTTTTAACATCATTCCGTCTAGCGTCTCTAAAGGATTTCGGTTTGAAATGTACGATTCGTTGATGAAGAATTTACTTTCTGTTGATAAAAATCTTCATTGGGGAATGTGGAATTAGGAATTACCCACAGAAGTGCCCTTAGGCAGACCTTAGCTCAAGCACTGTTCCACCAGAACCTCAGTTTGATTACCACACTACCATGGACATTAACGGTGGTACTGTGAGGTTGTCTTCCATCGGTATAATGATCTAAATACCCAACCAGTTTCTGAGTACCTGCAGCGTAGAGAGAAATATTATCTGTGACGCAACTAGATATTCTGCACACAACAAATTTACCAGCGGACATACTCACTTAAAGGCCAAATAAAATCACAGGATTAGCTGTGGATGGATTCGAGAAGCCTTAGAGTATAGTCTTATGCTTTCTTCCTACATAAAGAGTTTTCATTAATGTCTTTTGTTTCCACTGTGTTCTCCTTTCCTTGGTTGGCCTCCTTATTGCAAAAGTTATCATATATTGTTCCGTTAAAGTATTCAAGAATGTGGCTCGTTATTTTATAGAAGTCAGGATTGTGACTATCTCTGTTATTAAGAGAACTGTTGATTAAATTATAGATTAACTGTGAAATCAGAAATAAATGTGAGTATACTTAGGAATTTCTTCAGAGAGATACTTTGACCAAACGTTGCTAATAAAACCCATTCAGATCGTTACACGCATTATGAGGTGGCAGTCTGTTTTGGGCATTCCAATTAAATTCTACGTTTATGTAAAGCAAATTCGAGTTTGTGTGATTTCATTTTCTTATGAAATGTCAAGCTTTTTCTTCATCAGTCAGTGATTGACTATTAGGCTCAGATGTAATGAATTTATCAATTAATTTCATTTCATAGTTTCTCTTGCATTTATCATTATAATAGTGCGTGCGATATTCTGGGCAGTATGTTCTTGGCAAAGGTTCTGTTCACTCACTAGCGGCGTGTTGTAATTGAGTTTCCTGTCTGGCCTTTTGTTGGAGATGCTCTTTCGGATAGATAGGGAGGCAGGTAAGTGCCGATGCTGGGTGGCTTCAGGGAAACATCGGCACCAGCCAGTATCAGAAAGCTACGGGAGGTGTCTCTCTGGCCGTTTTCCGCCACCAGTCGGCAGAATCACCCGCTCTGTCGGAGTGCGGAACGGACAATGCAGAACGGGGTACCACATTATAAATCTGAGCCTTCATCTGCGGGAAGCCAGGTGGGTGGATGCAAGAGAACACTATTTGCTAGAAAGGCATGAGACTGAAGCTACCCACTGACAGGCCAAATCCCCCTGCTGAGTGGGTCGCTGACCCGTCTGACTGTGTGTGGGCAGATCGCGATTGCGTGGTCCCTACCTGCACCAGTCGTGTGGCCGCTTTCTCCATGCCAAAACGGAAGGAAAAGGACGGAGTGTGAGGTGGTGGCTAGGCGTCAGGGTTAGCAGGTAGTGATGCACTGCTGGTGTCGACACACCTGGATTACAGACCGGACTGCTATAAAGTCACCCACATGAAGGCGAACGTCAGGAACGAATTGGCCGGTTGGTCGGCCTGTGAACGGGCGACCACAGACGAGGGCGACTCTGATTGGTTCCTCAATGCAGGACATGCTGGTGGATGATTAAATATTACTGTAAATTCCAGAATGAGATTTTCACTCTGCAGCGGAGTGTGCTCTGATATGAAACTTCCTGGCAGATTAAAACTGTGTGCCCGACTGAGACTCGAACTCGGGACCTTCGCCTTTCGCGGGCAAGTGCTCTACCATCTGAGCTACCGAAGAACGACTCACGCCCGGTCCTCACAGCTGGCAAAAGTAAAGCTGTCAGGACCCATATGTTCAATATCTTCACTTTCCAGTTTGTCCTACACCTCAGCGGTCCTGTATGGGTCTATAAACAGAACTTCGGAAACTACCGCACCGCTAAACAGACGAATATAATGCAGAATGATGTGCCTGAAATACCGCTGTGCTGTAGCGGTACTTCGCTCAAAGATATGCAACGGTGTTCGGCCACTGTGCATAATGTCTGACCACACCATATCCACATTGTGTGGTGTGCATCGTGTTCTCTTCTCTCTCCACACTAACTGATGGCCAGAGACGCTTGCCACAGTGAAGCGGAATGCATCAGGGAACATCACTGTGGACCATTGTTGTTGCCCACAATCAACGTGCTCCCTACACTAACGAACGCTTTCACGACAATGGCGAGAAGTGGGACGCATTTAGTAGACTTCCAATACACTAACCAACCTGATTCAATCGAGGCGAAATGGTTGTGACAGAGACAGATGTACCAGCAGCGGTTTCAAAGTCTGCAACTGTCTGCGAGGGAGGGAGACCTCTCTTCTTTTTCGCCACGACACCTAATTTTCGATCCTCTTGTGGTGTCATGTTCCGTCTACGAAAATCGGCACGCTTTCGCATAGCATTTACTACTTGAGCGGCCATTTTGGTCCATTGATCGTGACCATGCCGAATATCTCATGAAATAAGCGTCACACGAAAAAGCTACAAAGAACGAAACTTGCCTAGCTTGAAGCGGGAAACCAGATGGCGCTGTGGTTGGCCAGCTAGATGGCGCTGTAATAGGTCAAACGTATATCAACTGCGTTTTTTAAATAGGAACCTCCATTTTATATTACATATTCGTGTAGTACGTAAAGAAATATGAATATTTTAGTTGGACCACTTTTTTCGCTTTGTGATAGATGGCGCTGTAATAGTCACAATTTTAGACAGGTAGGTTTTCAAATTAAAATACAGAACGTAGGTACGTTTGAACATTTCATTTCGGTTGTTCCAATGTGATACATGTACCTTTGTGAACTTATCATTTCTGAGAACGCATGCTGTTACAGCGTGATTACCTGTAAATACCACATTAATGCAATAAATGCTCAAAATCATGTCCGTCAACCTCAATGCATTTGGCAATACGTGTAACGACTTTCCTCTCAACAGCGAGTACGCCTTCCGTAATATTCGCAGACGCATGTTGTCAGGCGTAGTCGTTGGATCACGATAGGAAATATTCTTCAACTTTCCCCACAGAAAGAAATCTGGGGACGTCAGATTCGGTGAAAGTGCGGGCCATGGTATGATGCTTCGTCGACCAATCTACCTGTCATGATATATACTCTTCAATACCGCTTCAACAGGACGCGAGCTATGTGTCGGACATCCATCATGTTGAAAGTACATCGCCATTCTGTTAAGCAATGAAACATATAGTAGTAACATCGGTAAAACATTACGTAGGAAATCAGCATACATTGCACCATTTAGATTGCCATCAATAAAATGGGGGCCAGTTATCCTTCCTCCGATAATACCGCACCATACATTAACCCGCCGAGGTCGTTGATGTTCCACTTGTCGCATCCATCGAGTATTTTCCGTTGCCCACTAGTGCACATTATGCCGGTTTACGTTACCGCTGTTGGTGAATGACGCTTCGTCGATAAATAGAACGCGTGCAAAAAATCTGTCATTCTCTTGTGCCAGGTGGCAGAACTGTGCACGACGTTCATAGTCATCGCCATACAAATCCTGGTGGCTAGAAATATGGTACGGGTGCGATCGATGTTGTTGTAGCATTCTCAACAAAGACGTTTTTGAGTTTCCCGATTCTCGCGCAATTTGTCTGCTACTGATGTGCGGATTATCCGCGACAACAGCTACAACACCTACTTGGGCATCATCATTTGTTGCAAGTCGTGGTTGACGTTTCACACTTCCTGTTTCCTTACATAACGCAACTATCGGGTGAACGGTGCGGACACTTGGATGATGTCGTCCAGGATAAAGAGCAGCATACATAGCACACTCCCGTTGGTCATTTTGATCACAATAGCCATACATCAACACGATATCGACCTTTTACGTAATTGGTAAACGGTCCATTTTAACACGTGTGATGTATCACGAAGAAAGTACCGTCCGCACAGGCGGAATGTTACGTGATACCACTCACTTAAACGTTTGTGACTATTAAAGCTCCATCTATCACAAAGCGAAAAACGTGGTCCAACAAAAACATTCATATTTCATTACGTACTACACGAATATGTAATAAAAAATGGGGGTTCCTATTTAAAAAACCGCAGTTGAAATCAGTTTGACCCATGGCAGCGCCATCTAGCGGCCCATCTCTAGCGCCATCTAGCGCCATTCATGCTAGACAAAGGTCGTTCTTGGTAGCTTTTTTATTTGATGCTTATTTCGTGAGATATTTGGCCCGGTTACTATCAAGGACCACCCTGTATAGCGAGGTGACACTGTTGGAATAACCAATTGCCGTGTCCACAATAGTGGCCTTTGTGCAGCTTCGAGACGTTCAATTGTACGTCCACGATCGTAAATATTCCAATGATAACTTTTGACGTCCGCAGCTCGTGGTCGTGCTGTAGCGTTCTCGCTTCCCACGGCCGGGTTCCCGGGTTCGATTCTCGGCGGGGTCAGGGATTTTCTCTGCCTCGAGATGACTGGGTGTTTTGTGATGTCCTAAAATTAGTTAGGTTTAAGTAGTTCTAAGTTCTAGGGGACTGATGACCATAGATGTTAAGTCCCATAATGCTCAGAGCCATTTGAACTTTTGACATATCGCCGTATAACAGGGCATGTCACACTACTCGATTCCTCAACTATCTTTGACAAACGCTGTATTCCATGAGTTTCTGAATGTGGTTACAATGATTCAAATGGCTCTGAGCACTATGGGACTTCACTTCTGAGGTCATCAGTCGCCTAGAACTTAAAACTAATCAAACCTAACAAATCTAAGGACATCAAACACATCCATGCCCGAAGCAGGATTCGAACCTGCGACCGTAGCGGTCACCCGGCTCCAGACTGTAGTGCCTAGAAGCGCACGGCCACTCCGGCCTGCTTATGAATGTCTACAGAGCATTCGTGCACATGCTTCGCTGCAGTTAACACGTCACGCCCTCTACATTTCCTCCTACTGTCATTAGTCGGCTGTTTCGTAACAATTGTCGTTGTTCCGTAGCAATTGACAATTTTACGGTACATACTGGTATATATAGATAGTCACACACTTTTTTGTACATTGTGTTAATGTAAAAAAAAAAAAAAAAAAAAAGTGTGTGACTATCTATATATACCAGTATGTACCGTAAAATTAAAGATGTGTATTGTGTATACCAACTGGACAACAGAAGCAGACAGTATACAATGTTAACTGCAAACAACTAAAACACATGAAGTAAATCACTAAAAAGCACCTGAAGATGAGCCTCCAGGGCTCGAAATGCATAGTGCAATAAATAAATGCAACTTGTGACTGAAGGCAGTTTGTTCTTTATTTTACGAAAGTAAAACAGTCGCGGACGAAGCACTGGTAAACAATGGATAAAATTAAATTGACAATTGTTCCTCAGCAAGCGTCAGTCGCTCCTAAGCAACTGTCAAGCAGTGCAATATGAAGATTGTAATACACACGTATCCTCCAACACTCGACACGGGGTGGATCACGGAATGTAGATGTAGATGCAAATGTGAACTAGAGATACTATAGTTGGTAACTTATATCCGGAAAACCACTGATCAACGACAGGAACTCCTCGAATGAGGTGGCCAGAAATTAAATGCCGAACTCGCATCCAGTTCAGCGACACCTCGCAAGGTCATCCAGTTGCAGGGGCAGCAGGAATTCGAGGTGGAGAAGATACCATCGGTCGTCCTTGCCAAGGCCCTTCAGTAGCAGCTACACGGAGGTAACAGCAGCGCCTCTTTGCTCGAGACGCCGGTCGCGTAGCAGAGGCGGTGGAAAGAAATGACGCGGGGAGGAGAAAAGAAAACACGAGAGGTAATGATACAGGAAGAAACGGCGAGCGAAGCAAAAAGCTCGCGCTGATGATGGTGGCTGGCAGGCAGAAACGCTATTAGCCGTGGCCCGTGCCCGCCAAACAGGTTCGCAGCTCGACGCAATTTATGAGCCGGCGAGCAGCTCCGCTCCTAAAGGGGACGCGACTTGCCGCCTGCGAACACGTTCGCGGCGCCGCAGCTGGCGTATTCCAAAGGCGGGCCGCGCTCGCGCCCTTTCCCAAAACTTGTGCCAGTTTGCTTGTTTTACGACAGCACCCGCGGATAAAATGCTCTCGGTACTTCAACCTTTCGGTGACTACTTACAGTGATGTTTGAACATACATTAAACGCAACATGTGATGAAGCGGTTAAAGTTGCAATTATGTAATTTAGTTATATGTTTGTCAGGACCGCTAATATTTTATTGATTTCCTGAAGTTTCCCGGCCACTGGACAGCTTCAAAAGGACTTTAAATATATGAACTCGACGTATCTCGTAAATGTTGTCTCCTGAAATTACACATGAGCTATGATTCGTTTCTTCATCTTCCTCATTCTTGCGGCGTTAAAAAAGAAAATTTCTGTCGTCAGCTGGAATCACCCTCGTTACAAGGATGTCTAGAAAACATCGTTCCTGTGAAACACAATTAGCTCTTTATTCACATGACGTGCTATTGACAAGGGATTTCAGATCGATTACGTATTTCTGGATTTCCGGAAGGCTTTTGACACTGTGCCACACAAGCGGCTCGTAGTGAAATTGCGTGCTTATGGAATATCGTCTCATTTATGTGGCTGGATTTGTGACTCCCTGTCAGAGAGGTCACAGTTCGTAAAAATTGACGGAAACTCATCGAGAAAAAGAGAAGTGATTTCTAGCGTTCGCCAAGGTAGTGATATAGGCCATTTGCTGTTTGTTATCTATAGAAACGATTTGGGAGACAATCTGAACAGCTGTCTTCGGTTGTTTGCAGATGACGCTATCGTTTATCGACTAATAAAGTCATCAGAAGATCAGAACTAATTTCAAACGCTTTAGAAAAGATATGTGAATGGTGCGAAAATTGGTAGTTGACCCTAACTAACGGAAAGAGTGGGGTCATCCACATGAGTGCTGAAAGGAAATCGTTAAACTTCGTATACACGATAAATCAGTCTAATCTAAAACCCGTAAATTTAACTAAATACGTAGGTATTACAATTACGAACAACTTAAATTGGAAGGAACACATAGAAAATGTTGTACGGAAGGCTAACCAAAGACTGAGTTTTATTGGCAAGACACTCAAAAAATTTAAGACCTGCTAAGGAGACTGCCCACACTACGCTTGTCCATCTTCTTTTATAATACTGCTGGGTGGTGTGGGATCCTTACCAGATGGGACTGACGGAGTACATCGAAAATGTTCAAAGAAAGGCAGCACGTTTTGTATTATCACGAAATATGGGAGAGAGTTTCACAGAAATGATACAAATGAAACAAAGGGGTTTTTCGTTGCGACGGAATCTTCTCAAGAAATTCAATCACCAACTTTCCTTCCGAATGCGAAAATATTTGCTGAATCCGACCTATATAGGGAGGAACGATCACCACGATAAAATAAGGGAAATCAGAGTTCGTACAGAAAGATGTAGACGTTCATTTTTTCCACACGGTATGCGAGATTGGAATAATAGAGAATTGTGAAGGTGGCTCGATGAACCTTTTGCCAGGCCCTTAAATGTGATTTGCAGAGTATCCATGTAGATGTAGATGTAGAAGGCAGCGTATAGGTTAAGTTTGTCAGCCGAATAAACATGTATTATCATCATTATCACCATCATTATCAAATATATTTCCATAGTGTCTAACTTTCCCAGACACGAGATTTGTTGCTATCTATCACGTTCCTACGTTTCTCTTCTTCTCACACTACACAATATCACGAAAGTTTGTAACATGTTCTTGATTATTTTTGATGAAGGCGGCAGTGAAAAAGAAAAGCTTGTTTCTTTTCTAACGCACTGTGTAGAAAGACATGCGACATTTATTTCACTAATAATATCAACAACACAGACCCATCTTAGTTTTTTTTCTGCTTTCTCTATTTGGCTGTTACAAAAAAAAAGTTCTTCATAAACAGCCAATAAACGTCTCCTATATTTTTCATGACATGTTTCGAATACCAAGTTCCATCATTTCGTAATTAATGTACTATATGCAGCTCATCAAAACAAAGAAGCTTAAGTGTCTGTATCATTTCCTGTGTATGGGGCTCTCTGCATCTTAAGGTTGCACAATTAACATTTACTAAGAAGGTTACGTGTACAGAACCTAGTCAGCACTTCTCCCCTGGAGACTACCAGTGATCGAATATTATGACACTCCCTTTCCTGGCAGAGAACTACAGAGAAGAGATAGATATTCGTACGGTAGGGCTTCAGCTACACGTATTGAACACAAATACAGGCTGTCAGGTACTACAATTTGAAGTAGTCTTCAAGACTGAGCATAAGATCTTATTTACGTAGAACTGGAAAGAAAATGAGATGTATCCTGTTTAAAGAATCATCCACAATCTAATGTAAGTGGTTTAGCGAAATCATGGAAAACATAAATAAGGCTAGGCGGAAAGGCTCTTTTTCATTATCTTTGTTTTGCAGATTTGCTATTTAGTTAGCAAGAATAGAACCGTTGTAATGACTGTATAAACCTAGGTAATACTGGTTCTTTTGTTTTAGAATGACTCAACACCCCGCCCAAAAAACTTTTTTTCCACTCACTAAATTATGCATGCTTTGCTTGTAACTGAAAAAAAACCCCGCCCTGAGGACCATAGGGATTCAGTACATTAACACATATTTTGGTATGTTAATTAGAAGAATCATTTATTAATTTATTCACTACAGTTTTCAACAATGTTTTCTAAAACCTATGTATATCTGAAAGTTTATAAAAATAATGATTAGTAAATGCCATCAGTTAGTTATTGAACATTTTCAACGAAGTTGACAATGTTTCCTAAGAGTAAATGTATGCTTGAAAATGCATAAAATAACTGATTTAGTAAATGCCATCCATTTTAAGATGCTATCCGAGTATATGAACCCTGAAGACAACAATCCGCTACGATGTATGGACTTCCAAGATGTTCTCAGAAATGAGTGAAGTTACATAAATACTTAGTATGAAGAAAGAGATAAAACGGCAGCTGAGAAGTGTAAGAGGAAGAACAGCTCAATTTTTGAAAGGAATGGTTTCTTTCTTATATTCATTACGTAAATTAATATAGTAAAAATTCCTATAATTTCTAATGATGAGTAGATTAAAACAAATCAAAATTTCTGCATAATATTCATTACAAGTTTGCGTGCAGAGACTGGTCCAGACAGTAAAAATTTAACTTCACTCTGTCTCCTTCATTAAGAGAATTAAGGAACACGATGTTTGCATGGATCCAGACTGACTGACTGACTGACCGACTAACTGACTGAATGAATGCATGAACGATACGAACTCTCGCGAAATAAAAGACAGTTACTTGGAAAATATTGGTGTCATTCTTGAATATCGATGACTGAACTTAACACTTGTGGTCGCATTTAAAACAATAATTAGAGTTATAAGCTTATTATGTGACATTAGATGTAATCTGAAATTCTACATTGTTTTCGGAGGGAGTCACCACACCTCTTGTAAGAGAATTGTCTAACAGTGCACCAGGTGGTTTCAACGCTTCACATACTTCGATGTTTGTGATGACTGTGGTTACAAGCCTTACAGACAGAACTAATAAATTCCTAAATTTCTTTGCGATCGTCACATCTAGTTATTTTTAGGTAATGATCGGATTATGATATTTATTGGCATAATACTGAATTTTAGCAAAAAATTGACCAAATTTGAAATACTTCGTAAAAAAGTTTAGATAAGAGGAAACTTTCAATTCCCTGCGAATATTCGAGGGCATGAAGCCAATGCAGTGTTCTTATGTAAAATCATTAAATGTGCCAAACAACAGACTGTTCTATGGTAACATCACACAACATAGACTTTCACTGCGTCTACTGTTTGAATGGAAAACTGCCAACAAAGCAAGAATGTGTAATACCTAACGAATTGCACAATAAAGGCATATATAGCACTACAAATGAAATTAATATTGTGTATTATTACGAGAGAATGAAATGTGAATTAGATAATGAGGTGCATATACTTAGAAAATACGAGCTTCCACGATACATGTAAATATATGAGTATATACTAAAATTAAGTTTCCACAAACAAAACAAATGAATTTTCCAATGAGAACGACATGCACTGAATAAATAATGAAATTAAATCATCACAATTATATTTGTAGTTAACACGGCGTTACATTTGGCGCGACATTCTTCCGCTACACATCTAATTATGAGACATGAAGCTACATTCTGAAGTCGTATTCAGTCAAGAAGTCACTTTTAGCACAAATATGTTGTTTGATTTGAGAGAAAAACTAGCATCCCTATCAGTGTCTCGTTATGCACGCATCACGAGTAAAGCGTTTCTCTCAGCTGACAGTCATTTGTGCCTAAATTCGTCATTGGGAAAGAAAACTGTGGTGTAAGTTGAAATTGGAGGTGTAGATGCAGTACGATGTCTTATAATGAGTGTCGTAATATCACACCTGTGATTTATCATACTTCAATTTGAAGTGTACTGGAGAGCCTAAGCAGAAAAGAGCATACACTATTTAAGGAGCGCAAATGAGGAGGGAATTCACAGCTAATCTTAACGAACATGGGATGATTCAGAGTAAATTACACCTTCATTGATTTGTATACCAGAACAGTGGCAGCTGAAATACAACCCTAAATTGGTGCTAGAACACTTCTCTACCCACTGCACGAAATAGAAAGACCTAGATGAAAGATTCCGTGACTGAACAATGGAAGTTTGGTTTATTATCCAGATAATTATCCAGCTATCCAGATCATAATCCAGCAGCGCAACGAAGGCTCTCCGAGCATATGAGACTCAAAGACCAACACATTACATTCGACTGAGATATTTCACTTTAGGCCGGGAACGTTACGATTTGGGATATAATCCTGACACTGAAACATATGCTATAGAATATGAAATTACTCTTAGTATCTATATGAACATTAGGAGAAATGTTACACGGGGAGCTATAGGGTACTGGGGAAATCAATAACAAAAAATTGGCTTAATTTAGCGACATTATAGTATGTTCACAACAACCCGTATAAAAGTTACACGCAGACCTGTAATGTATGGAGGAATATACGACTGCTGCCATAAATGAGACATGTTACTACATACACTGTACACAGCAAACGAATCCAAGGGGTTAGACACATAGCAATAATACTAAAGTCAATTACCAGACCTAGGGAAATCGCAAAAAAATGCAACCTCTTGATAACGGCATAGGCTTGGACAGGATGTACTGGTAAAAGACCTTATGCAGTTTGGTATTTCGGCACACTGGAAGAAAGAGGTGTTAGGCAATAGTCAACTTAAGCGCCTATAATCGTTGGATAATGATGATGGTGATAAGCATGGTGAAGGCGACAATGACGATGGCGATAAAGATGTCGGTGATATTACTATGAGCATGGAAACAATAGGACAGCAATCCTGTAAGTATGATGAGTAGGGGCCTATTGTGCTCATACCTATCTCAGCTAAGTCAGTGGTTGCATTGCACTGTGTTCCTGTGTCGTCAAATATTCATCCAATACTGTAGTTTTATATTTAAATTCCATCTACATGACGAAGATTTATGAATGCCGTCAGGGGTCTTTGTATGCTTTCAAGCTCTGAAGAATAATGAAAGTGTAAAAGACATTACTGTCTTAATGAATCAGAAATCAATATGTTAGTTAGGTGGCATACTTTGTCGAAATTAATAATGTAAATGTAAATCGTCTTCGTTGCTACAGCCTTTAGGACACACCATTTATCTTTGTCACGCAACTTGCGTAATAGCTGTCTTAGGAGAAATAGTTGCTCTCATGCAAAACTACTTCGTCAGTAAAGTGCTACTACATCAAATGTTTATGGAAATATAAATGTCAAAGCGATTCCCCTGTGTAAGACGATGTGCTTCGTTATGCATATTGTTAAGTCTGTTGACTGGTAGCAAGATATATGTCGACGTTCCGTGCTGGCACACAGTCGTAACTAAAACTAACAATTGTGTGCTCGAGGATATTAACACTAACTACTTTCTGTTCGAAAAGCACCATATAAATAATAGTTAATACATTGTATGGTTCGGCAATCAGCTGTGAGTCTCCTACTCCGCTTCAACATACGTAGGTTACGGTGAATTTTTGTTGCTGATTAACATCAAACGTGTTCTGTAGCATTTTTACTCCATTGTTGACCATTACACGTAATTCAGTGAAGAAAGAAACCGGCCACTAGTCAGTATTATTAACCTATGGAGGATCTGCATCTATTTAAAGGATCACTGGTAGTAGCACAGAGATTGGAGAAGGCCGTAGATAAAAAACTTCGGTTACTAGTACATGCTCAGTACTTAAATAAGCTAACAGAAGGCTCCTAGTCTAGTGGTCTACTACGTCCTCAAGTATTTTCTTGACGTATTCCAATCTCTGTCTTCCTCTACAGTTTTTGCCCTCTACCGCTCCCTCTAGTACCATGGAAGATATTAAGAGATGTTAAACAAGCTTATTTAGAGAATACAGTGGGCGATTTTAGAATGTAGATGTATGAAAGTAACGGATCCAGGATGCATATCCAATAATTTCCTTTATTTGAAGCAAGGATTGGAAATAACGTGTGGCTTTACGAATTAAGAACCATTCTGACAGTAAAAATGCTACCATCCTCTTTTTATTTACCTAATTTTAGGCGAGATTCGGAAAAAATTCTTTTCTTTGTTTCTACTTTTATATTTGTTTAAATACGTGTAAGCTGGAGACTTTTCTAAGATGTATAAACGCGTGAAAAAGTTTCAACAGCTGCCCATCCAAAGGTGAGAGAGTTTAATTGAATTAAAATCATGTTTCCATTCGCAGATTCGTACTGCTGTTATGTAAACAGTTACAGGCCAGATATCTCATTTCCATCCAATCAATGAAGACAGCACCAATATACGATACTGTGGTGGTTCGCAACTTCTCTGAATCGGGCAATCGACTTAATGCTTTGTTAGGAACGAGACATCGTACGCTCTCCACTCAATGGGGATCCACTGCTTGCAAAGTTATAGCCATACAAAGATGATTCGCTGCCCTGTAAAACACGACTGGAAACATTGTAGGTGTAGTAAAGTTCCTGAAACAAGCTTGGATGTGTTTCGTAGCTCGTTTTAGAAGAAATTGTGACCTAACTGTTTCCTTGAACATTAACGCAGAATGGTTATTTGTTTTCATTACCAACTCCGATTTTTATTGGGCCTCCTAGTAGCAACGTTAATTGGAAGGCTCTTTCTCCGCCTAAGTACGTCCAAGGCTCAAGAAAGATATCAGTACCCTCAAAAATTCTTGTGATAGTCATTCACTGTGGATGAAATGTCATCAGACACATATGAGACGTAACTGAATGGAAAATGCTGCTAGCGATTCCGTTATTCCCATCACTTGCAAAACTGGTGACACCACAAATGGAAGGAGAACAGTGTTGTTAGAGCTAGAATTCTCCATGACACTGTACGATGAGAAACTCTTTCCGTAATTGCGATTTAAGAGCTTCTACTTTCTTTGTCACTGCTATGCCCATAATGAAGTGGCTGAGGCACAAACATTTATTACGGTAATCGTTCCAGCACTTACAAACATCTCTACTTGTTGTTGGCGCGCCGCATGTTAGCGAAAAGAAATAAAGAAGCAGTGTTACAGCCTGGCGTACTCGGTTTACGACATGTGCATTACATCCTTGATTGTGGCCTAAGCAGATGCATCTGTCCTTCCCGAAGGCTCGGACACAGCTTTCGTTATGAAGCGCGCGCCCATTTCTACCAACCACAGTGATCTGTGGTGCTCAGTAATTCCACCTCGTTACCGTTCCTCGATACTGATCTGAGGATACTTGGCAGCCATGTTCTTCAGACATATTTCAATAGCAGGAAAAGAACAGTAAATATGATACGTTGTTAGCGAAGAGGTATCCAACCAACTGAAAGTATTCACCAATGCGTTTGCTCTACACTTCGATCGAAATGTATGCAGAGACAGTTGCCACGAGTTATTTAAATAACTACCCAATGTTACTGTAAAATTCAGTCTCTAAAACGTGGGAAGCAGAACAATGCCATTATTTTTATCAGTAACCTCATCATCATCATCATCATCATCATCATTAGCACAGTCATCCACTTCACCAATACTGCCATTATCGTCGCAGCTGATTGCACAGCATTCGGTAGCGTCATAATATCACTGACACTGCCGCAATCAGTCATTGTGATATTTTGAACATGGTTGCGCTTCAGCAACGCAGTTCATAACATGACCTGACATTTTATTTAATTGGTTTTATTCCTGGATTTTAACTATTCTTACTTGACGTGTCCTGATAGTAGGGCCAGCATTCTTAATAATGTACACAAAGATGCAGCACTGACAGTATATTTTCACTGGACAAATCTAAGATCGCTTCATTGTTTGGTGTTTTTCCAGTGTGAAATTTTAGTTACATACATTTCTGAAGAAGACGGGTTTAGATCAGTCGAAACCACGATAAAAGGTTGAATAAAACAATGTTTTGTTGCAAATATTTGGCTGCTTTTGGGATTATTTACATAGTCGCTGTCATAATAAACAACAACATTGATGTGATCACCACTCTCACTGTCATTGACATTTTTTCATCATGGTCGCCATTGTCATCATCATTATCATTGTTATCACCACCACCACCACCAACAACAACAACACTTTCAGAAACAGCAGCAGCAATAACAACAACATTAGCCGTGTAGCATGGTTTATGAATGTGTGCACTATTATTCGAAACGTCAGTGACTTTCCCATTTGATGCAGCATTCAAATGTATTCATAATGGAATTTAGTTTCGTCTCACCATTTCTTAGTAAAACGTCCAATTGGGCTTAGTTTCTCGGTGTATCTTCCCAATTAAAGTGAGGGAATTCAATATGACTTTTTAGGATTTGTGATTAAAGGTGCCCTTATGACAGTTGGTAGAGAGGGGGGGAGGGGGGCCTAAAACTAGAGCTATCGTGTATATCTAATATTATGAAAGACGGATGGCGACTTGTAAGTAGCCATAAAAAATTTCGAATCCAATCATGTCAAATACCTATAGAATAAACTGTATTTTTCGTTTCCCTGAGAGCAAGGGGGGGGGGGGAGGAGGGGGAGGAGGGGGAGGAGGGGGAGGGAGTGGTCTTTCCCACAGGAATGGGCGCCCCCGTTGGTGATCACGCGTATTTTCAGCTTTACGTCATTAAGTCTGAATAGTATGAGACCCTTTTTTTTTAATTTCTGTTCTGCGATATTTCCCCTCTCGTTGCAGCTTGGTTAGGGAAGATGGCACATATAGACGCAAAAGTGGCAAGAGTCTGTTATGGTCTCTCTTACCGAGCACAAGTGGAAGCAATAGACTCGAATGTCACTCGGTTATTCGGACTTACTTACACACCATACTTGAAACTAGATCAGTGGCTACATATATAACAGGCGTCCACCGACAATCATCAGCCAAATACAAGTGTATTTGAGTGATGTGGGGTAGCAGGTGGACAACAGTACCACCGCCGGCTGACGACTGGCCACAGCTCATTTTCACCTTATTAAGGGTAAGTGTTACGTACATGCAATGTAAGTGTATTAGGACGTGAACCAATGGAATTATTAACTGTGTTAATATATTCGCTAAAAGTTAAATGTATTATGCTTCATTTACACTGACCTCTGTGCCCTTAAGAGGATTGTGCAGCCGGTAACAGAATGAATTACGGACCAAATTTCAGAGCAAGGCTTAGAAACAGTTTGTGTTGTTACAATTTGCAAAGTATAAATCATATCAGTATCAGTCAATAATTTATTTAATTGCAAGAATGCAAATCAGCTTCTTTTCTTATTTGATATCGCGGTTACTAAAATGTGTAATTTTTTTCATCTCGGTGTGTTGCTGGAAACAGGGCTATAAAGGGTTTGACGTGTTTCTCCTTACATCAGAAGCATTTGGGCTGAAGAGTTTGTCGACATTTATTTTTCTCGTTGTTGGGAATATGAAACATCTGCAGCTGTGTAATGGAATGCTGACATGTGAAAATTTGTGCCAGACACGTACTTGAACTCGGTTTTCCTGCTTTACGCGAGCAATCGCTTTAACAACCGCGGCTTCCCGAGCACGCCTCAAGGCCAGACCAAATTTCCAGATGCGGTCGCCTCCCTGACGTACCTGTACTCGTGCATCCCACTAATGCTATTACCGTACAGGAGAGACATTGCATTATATTTCTTCACAACACAGGCACTGCGGTTTCGTATGAAGTCTTTGTAGATTAAGTTAACGGTAACGGCTTGCGCGTTTATGAGTAACGGCAATTATAGCAAGAAGTCAAAGAAATCGTCCGGCTGTCAGTCCGTATTCATTAAGTAGCTGTTTTAGGCATAACAGTAAAATGTAACCTGAAATTTCAGTGCAAATGAAATATATTACTGTAGTGAATAAACACTGGAATTTCATAGCGGTCTGCGAATAATTTTCTCTTTACATGTGTACAAAATTTAAGCTTTTATTCCGGATATTGATTCGGGGTAGCAGAAATTTCCACTCTAGTGCTTCACACAAGTAACAACCTTGTATTAGCGAGCGACGTAGCGCAGTGGTTAGCACACTGATTTCACATTCGGAAGGACGACGGTTCAAATTCAAATTGTTCAAATGGTTCTAAGCACTATGGGACGTAACATCTGAGGTCATCAGCCACCTAGACTTAAAACTACTTAAACCTAACTAACCTAAGGACATCACACACATCCATGCCCGAGGCAGGATTCGAAATTGCGACCGTAGCGGTCTAGCGGTTCCGGGCTAAAGCGCCTAGAACCGCTTGGCCACCGCGGCCGGCAAACCCGGCATTGCTCGAGCATTAATCTTGTCAATTTTCTATTAGAAACGAAGTAGAAAATTGAACTGTGTTTTCAGTGTTATACCGAAAAACCTTAATTTCCATGTATTCGCGAAGATACCCTTGAAATTATGAAACAGTAGTACGAAGAAATTTGCGTAATGTAAGAATGTGTAGGTACAATATTCAAACTACGAAATATAGTATGCAAGATACAAACTCTCTGTACTGTTTATTTCTGTGCGTACGCCGCAGCTGCTTCGCATGGCTACAACGCAATTTTGTAAAGGTCTCTATGCCAAAGCCTCTTCATAGCTTTACAGACGGCACTTGTTTTCGCCGATAACCGTTTGAGACATAAGTTAAAAGCTGTAGAAGCGCCGCAAGGTATCAGGAATCTCCTTCAATTGACCCGACTGTAGGAGTGTCTTAGCAGCAAAGAATAAAAATATTGAAACTTCATGCATGATGTGGCGTTTTTACACGCTTCTCTCTTGAACTATGTGTCATATAATGACATACTTGTGTAGGTGTATTCACTGCGATATGTGGATACTATATGCGAGATGTGTTGCGAGTAGAGTTGTTACCAAAGAAGTAATAAATCTAGACGCCATTCACATAGCAGCAGTTTGTCGCCCATCTCAGTGTTTATTACGTTATCTCCAGATCTATAATAGGTAAGTGGTTCTTCCCCCCCCCCCCCCCTTCACACACACACACACAACCAACCACCATCGATTGTTGCCGGACAGTAAGGACATGTGTGTACCATGTTTGGTTTGTGTTTGGTCCAATCGCTTAGGAGGAGATGAGGAACATGCGCACATAAAAGCATCTATGGTTTTGTATATAGATGGATTTTAAACATTAAGACATCAGTTTGTAATTTACTCGACGAAAAGGGTTTTCCTTGCACATGAACTGCGTGTACAACTCCCTACTAAATTCCAAAACTCTTTTCGCTGACATCCTCAAGTATCCAGTCGCGTCTGAAGACCCTCTTCCTCTTCTGAACCCCTAACTAGTAGAGAAACCCCCCCCATAGCCTAATTTATACTGAATTTGTAATATCAATCACACTTTTTGTATAATTTTGCTCTGATGTTACAGGAATAGTGCTTCTGCTCCTGTTCCACTGCTAATTTCTATTCACAGATACTTTCAATGGGATAACTCAGATGGGTGGTAAAGGAGGGGAATTTGAGGGGGGGAGGGTAACATAGTTTAACACTCGCTGGTAAAACATCGAAATCGAGGTCGGATTAGTCAGGATATCTGCAGTGGTCTTTGGAAAGAAATCATTTTGACATTAGCTGTACGTAATTTAGGAAATCGCGAAAAGTGTGCTTTGCCAGACACGGATTTGTCAGGAAAGCTCCTTGATCGTGGATCCATCTGGTTCGACTGACGTTTCGTGGTCTAGTAACGTAGTTTTCTTATCCTCGTGAATGATGTTCAGACGTTACTATTCGCAGATGCTTCCTGAAGGTCAAAATATCGAATTCTGTGCAAAATATGAGTGTAGTCTTAGGCGTCATCGACTTCCAAATTTTGATCTCAGAGAAACGGAGACCACCATAGGGAATCTGAGTTTAGAAGGGACAGTTTCAAATAATTGGAAACTCAGTTTATTCGTATTTAGAAGAGAGGAGTGCAAATAATATTCCGACACAATTCATTAAAATCTTCTATTTCTCCTTTTGTTTTCAAAATCACTAATGGCGAAACTTGGGTCACCTCCTTCCACGCAGCCGCAGCCTATTTCCTTCTCTATCTTCGTCCAGCTTAGCTACATCGCCGTCTCCAATGACCTGAATCTCAACTGAAAGCATAACTCTAACTTTCGCTCTTGCTTCAAGTAGACTTCAATTTGTCTTTCATCTATGGAGCTTACTGGAATGGTTCTTCAAATGTGCTGACGACCATTTAATATAATCAATGGACCACGTGTAGAAATTTTGTGCTCAAGAGCAGGAGACGTATGAAACGAAATATCAGCAGATACAGATGTAATATAAAGATTATCAACGAGAAATTAATTACAACGTATTTAATTAATATCGCACCATCTAATGATGGAAACGTTGTTACAATTTCAGACGATCTGCGCAAGGACATCCCTGAGTACAATTACTAAAATTCTAGCAATGTACATAAAGCTTGAGCGTTTTTTGACGGAGCTAGAGTACTGAAAGCATTTCATTCACTTGATGGTCCTATCAGCTAATGAAGCGAGTTCGACGAAGCACCAACTCCCGCATGAGACTAACGTCGCTAAAAGCAACAAAAACAAGAATTGCGGCCGTTGGCAATCGACTACGTACCAATGAACAAAGCAAGATTTATAATCATGCTGCGACAAACTGCCGCACACCTAGCGTGCTCAAACATGTAGGCACCGATATCTGGAGCTTCTGGCTTCGTAAATCACTTGGTAGGTGATTAATGTACTTTCCGTGCTAATGTACGGTAATTTTCATTTTGTGCTATAAATTGCTTCAGTAATGGCAAACTCAGAGATCATAGAAGGCACTGTATACTGCAATGTTTGCAAAATATTTTCCGTTTTTAATGATTTCTGAAACCTGCTACTTTAGCCATAAGGGCGTGAATAAATGCAAAAATGATTCACGACTTCCTACAGCCGAAATAAAACAAACAAATTCGTGACCGTCACATACGGGGGGGGGGGGGGGGGTCTTCATGTAGTTGCTCAATATGTAGCGATGTTGATATATGCCTGTAAAATGAGAGAGAACAACTCGATTGCCAAATGTGTGAAGTGTAACGAGGACGAATCATTGTGAAACTAGTCCATAAGGAAGACTTGAACTCTTTCTTTGGTCGTGTATTGTGTTACTGATTTGAGGCGGTCCGTCATGCCTTCCTTTCTCGTGCTAACCTCTTCATCTCAGAGTTCCGGTAGCACCCGACGTCAAAAACACAGTCCTCCCCTGCAGTGTTTCATCGCTACATCTCCCTGTAGTACCGTAAATTACATTCCCTCACACCTTAATAAATATCCCATAATCATGGCAATATGTTTCACATGTTCCTCGGTTCTACATTCCTCATTTTCATCTGATATACCCACTAATCTTTCAGCATACTTCTGTAATATAGCATCTCAAATGTGCTACATATATCACTGGCGTCAGCAGAGTGCCTTGTTTGGAATCAAACTCGTTCCATTCATCCACAGTACTTGCTAGTGACATCAATAATCCCCACAACTCTTCGTCTTCCTTCCTAAAATTACGCTTCCGGAAAATAATTAACACACTTGGAAAAACGACGAAGATTTTGATCCCATGATGATATATGCCACCTGGGGTGTAGTAAATGTAATGATAATGGTTTCAACGTCGTCAGCCTACAGATAGCGTAGTAGCATAGCCACCAGACGGCATTTGTTTCTACCTTTTAATAAGGAATGCTCACATCCAGAAGACCGTGTGTGTTTCAAACGTGTAAAGCAAGCAGGCAACCATGCCACAGAGATGCACTCATGTTTAGTACAACCAACTGAGCGAGTTTGAAATTGGTGACCGGCCGTGGCTGCCGAGCTGTTCTAGGCGCTTCAGTCTGGAAACGCGCCACTGCTACGGCCGCAGTTTCGAATCCTGCCTCCGGTATGGGTGTGTGTGACGACCTTAGGTTAGTTAGGTTTAAGTAGTACCTCAGATGTGAAGTCCAATAGTGCTCAGAGCCATTTGAAATGGGTCAAATTGTGGCCTCCCAAGTGGCAGGATAATACTTTCGGAGAACTGCAACACAAGTTGGACGTGCTGTGTCAGTTATGTAACGGTGTTGTTATCAGTTGTCGTGTGAATATTTTCACGCCAGCAGACGAGGTTCCGGACACCATGCAGCACAAATGCCAGTCAAGATCGTCCTGTTGTAAGAGCAGCTGTGGCGGCTCGTGAGGCTACCATAGTACAGATGAGAGATCTTCTGAGCACACGAACTGTATCGGAGCGGTTGTTAGCAGTGGGGCCACGGGCACGCACACATCCAGCTCGTCTTCCACTAGCGCTACAGCATCGACGCGCATGGCTCTACTGGTACCGTCAGAGGATTACTTGGAAGATGGAATGCCGCGGCGTGGTCTTCAGTGATGAAAGCAGATACTGCCTGCACGCAGGTGATGGTCGTTTGCGAGTACGACACAGACCAAGTGAGCGTTGTCTCCCAGAGAGCATGCATCCAAGATGCACTAGCCTTCCCCACGCCTTATTGTCTGGGGTGGGATGACCTACCACACCCGTTCACCTTTGTTGTTTCTGGAGGGGACGGTAACCAGCTCCCGCTATGTGCAGAATGTTGTTAAACACGTTCTTCCACCGCTTTTCAGCAGGAAGGCGTGTTATTTCAGCAGGATAATGATAGCCCACACACACAGCCTCAGAAATTCAACGTGCTCTGCAAGACGTGTAGCGACTTCCCTGGCCATTACTATCTTCGGACTTGTCTCTAAACGAGCAAGTGAGGAATATGATGGGACAAGAAGTGACTCGAGCACGTCGTCACCCAACAACTCTTACAGAACTACGTCAACAGGTCGAGCAGGCGTGGCATAGCGTATCGCAGACAAGTATTCGCCATGTGCACGGTCGACTCGATGCCAGAGTCAGCGCCTGCATTACCGGACATGGAGCCTACACCACATTCTAATCTGGCACCTCAGAACGTCTTGTTGATCTGTAAATGTAATATCATGAACTCCATGTGCAGTATTACAATAATAAATCTTGAGTGAATTGTAAACCTTTAAAACGATGCACTAATATTTTTACGGCAGTGCAGTACAGCCTTAGATTTTTTTGTGGCAGTGTTAATCGAATGTTAGCAGTGATACACAGCACTATGTACAGCTTTACTGACGAGCAACTGGGCGATATGCACTTCATTTATAGATTTAGTGGCTGCAATCAAAAAGTGCCAAATACTAAGCTCATCTGTTCCCACGATGACAGCAATCACCTCACACAACGTTTGCATCTGTGGGTTGTTTTACTACTCTGTATTCTGTGTTTTACGTTTTGGTGACGGCAGATTTACAGGCTTTTTCACCTCTTTGAAAATATTTCCACCGAAATAAATGCAATAGGGATAACAAAAAAAAATGTCTCTGAGCACTATGGGACTTAACATCTGAGGTCATCAGTTCCCTAGAACTTAGAACTACTTAAACCTAACTAACCTAAGGACATCACACACATCCATGCCCGAGGCAGGATTCGAACCTGCGACCGTAGCGATCGCGTGGTTCCAGACTGAAGCGCCTAGAACCGCTCGGCCACACCGGCCGGCTGGGGATAACAAATCAGTCATAATTATTGATGTGTAACGAAACATCGGAGATCATTGGTTCTTTGTAAAATATTCATAAAATATCTGTGAACAATCTCTGATATTTAGTCGGTGCAGCTGAGGTTCATCTTGTATTTGGGGGGCTCTATCTTAGCTGCCTCACCGTGGATACAGCGTCTTCAAAACCGATAGCCATTCTCATGAAGAAGACAGGATAAATTTCTGTGCGTACAGTATAAAGGCACTCATTTAAAAAATTGATATGTTTCAAGAATATCATTATCATGATAATAATCATCTACATTCTTGGATTACGTCTGAGGAACTTCTTCCGTCTTCAGGTTCTTTTGTCTTTCCGACGCTTTTCGATCGCTTTATCTCCTTCTACCGACCACCATGTATGTTTCTTCTTCTTCTCCAGGGGAACTGTTTCCTTTACGCTATCAATCAGTGCATCTTTCAACTGTTCCCAACCCTGATGGTTGTTTCGATTCAAGCTCGCCCTAAAATCTTGGTTAGTTCAAATTTTCTCTGCATCATACTTCACAATATGGGTAGTGTTTTTAGTCTGATGGGCTCTTGGAAAATTTTTATTTTTATTTTGGTTAGGAAGTGAGCTGAGTCTAACTTTAAGGACTTTGCCATTTTCAATTTCCTTCTCTGCATGTCTTGATATCGCTACATGGTCAAGCTGAAACTCTCGTAGTAATGGATTGGGAGATATCCATGTTTCCTGTTTTCTTGGAAGGCCTTTAAACGCCGTTGATTTCACTATCAGGTCAAAGGTCTTACCAATTTCCACTAGTCGTTCGCAATTCCGATTAGTCCTTTTGTGGGCTGGATAGTTCCCAATTATTTTTCTGAACTTCCTCTCTTTCCCCAGCTGAGCACTGAAGTCTCCAAGTAGTGATGATAACATTATTAGCTGGGTTCTTGGATGGCGTTTCCTCCAGGTCTTCCCAAAATTCTTCTAGTTTCTCTGGATCGGTTCTACTAGTTTCATTTGTGGGATCATGTACACTGATCATGTTATAAAACTTATTTGCTCCCCTATAGGTAAGTGTTTCTGGAGCTGAAGTCAGTGATGGCTCCCAGGATTTGTTTATTGATTATAAAGCCTGTGTCCAGCTGAGTTACATTCTTCATTACTCTCTTGCCAGGTTTTCCCTTCAGAAAATGATATCCTTCCGATTCAAATGCCGTTTCATTTGTATATCTTATTTCTTATAATACAGTTACAATGATTTTTTGCTTGGCCAAATTATCAGTAAGATGTCTCAGTTTTCCAGTATTGAGGAGTGAGTTAACATTAGTTCTACTGGTGTTTAATGTTGTTTTCATTGTTCCACAGACATCATGAAATTTCGCTATCTGATTCTTTAAATATTCGTTGTAATGAAAAGAAACGGATCAGACCAGGTGATTAACATAACTTACTAGCTTGATTATTTTGTTTTCCACCACAATTTTTGATCGCACCTGTTGCTTCCCACGAATGTCATTCTTTCTGTCTTTTATATACATATTCTGATATACTAATTTTGACTAATTCAAAAATATTTCTTTGTAATTTTCCTTCTGGAGCTCCTATTGTAGTATGGTCGTCAGCATGCATTTAGTTTTCATATAATGGTCCTTATCAAGTTATTTTCTCTTTATTAATTTTTGTTTCCTCATTCATGTTTCCATCGCGTCACGTATATAGAAACTGGATAAAACTGGCGAAAGACTGCAAACTTTTTAACTCCTTCATTAGTTATGACTCCATTCCTACTTATTCAGTGATTTGCGTATTTAGTTCCACTGTATAAACTCCCTATGGACAAATCAAGTGTGGTGGAATTCGATTTTTTATAATATTGACTACAGTTTTGTAATTTTTTGTAATCTGTCAAGTGGCTTGAAATAGATGATTACAGCCACTTGTGTCTTATTATTAAATTATGTTCATTTATTTACTAATATCTTCAAAATTAATATATTATCGATGGCTGCTGATCTTAATCTAAATCCTCTCTGGTATACAGTTGAAATGGTTTTTTCTGTTAGTGTGAACCTTGGAGTTCTGCATATACTGCATATACTTCATATACAACTGTTAAGTCAGTCCTCCCCCCAACCCTCCCCCTTAATTACTACCGTTTTTTCGATCTCCTTGCTTAAACTGAGTACAGTACAGCTCTTGGCCAAAATTCTTTTTTTCTCACTTTCTCCCAGCATCAATTTAAGAAACTTCCTGGCAGATTAAAACTGTGTGCCCGACCGAGACTCGAACTCGGGACCTTTGCCTTTCGCGGGCAAGTGTTCTACCAACTGAGCTACCGAAGCACGAATCACACCCGGTACTGACAGCTTTACTTCTGCCAGTACCTCGTCTCCTACCTTCCAAACTTTACAGAAGCTCTCCTGCGAACCTTGCAGAACTAGCACTCCCGAAAGAAAGGATACTTTGGAGACATGGCTTAGCCACAGCCTGGGTGATGTTTCCAGAATGAAATTTTCACTCTGCAGCGGAGTGTGCGCTGATATGAAACTTCCTGGCATATTAAAACTGTGTGCCCCACCGAGACTCGAACTCGGGACCTTTGCCTTTCGCGGGCAAGTGCTCTACCAACTGAGCTACCGAAGCACGACTCACGCCCGGTACTCTCAGCTTTACTTCTGCCGGTACCTCGTCTCCTACCTTCCAAATTTTACAGAAGCTCTCCTGCGAACTTTGCAGAACGAAAGGCAAAGGTCCCGAGTTCGATTCTCGGTCGGGCACACAGTTTTAATCTGCCAGGAAGTTTCATATCAGCGCACACTCCGCTGCAGAGTGAAAATTTCATTCTGAGATCAATTTAAGAAATGTAAAAATCTTAATTTAAGGAAAAATCTGTCATATTTTAATAACTCCTTGTTATAGTCATCTTCATCAGCTGCTTTTCTGTGTTTCATTGTTTTTACTGCTGTTTCTAACTGTGCTAAAATTAATATATCAATCCCTTACCCAAGTGCATACCTTTCTGCTTCTTCTATTCAGTTATGTCATACTATAACTTTTGATAATGTTCCTCCCCTTCTTTTTCATAGTGTGTCTTAATATTTGATACATCTTTTTCTTTAAATGTTTGACTGCTTTGTGGGCAGTTGCCTGTTGTCTATGAACGTCATTTTGTAAATTACTTATGCATGGTGACAGAGCAGCCCCTTCCGACGGGTTTTACGCAACCAGCAATGCTTCCAAATACTACATGCTAGATATTCATATCCTCTTGCTCGCTGTGTGCCACCTGTTAGTGCTACAGAAAAGAAAATTAACGGGACTCATTGTAGGAAATTTAATGTACTTAAATTTTTGGCTTGGATGCATATTTGCTACAGACCATAGTTATCGAATTATTCAAGATCAACATGCAAAAATGACCTTCAAATACGTTTTTTTTAATAATTCGAAAACTGCTGCCTCCTGTGAAAACGTATCGCAGTATAAAGCTTCACAACATTTTTTTTTTTTTTTTACAGAATGGTCGAGTTGACCTTTTCTGTAGGATTAATAGTTTGCTCTTAGTGAGCGAGATAATACAAAAATCTCGAGTGTAGTTTATGAAGGTGTTGCGGATTGCATAAGACCCACAGGCAGGGGCAGCTGAATCAGCCTGTATGTCTGTGCCAACTTTCTTTATACGATTTTCTGCTTTCTCGTTTAGCAACTAATCTTTTTCGATTATATCTGTTGAATATGTAACAGCAAAATTCTTCCTCCAACAAGTAAAGGAATTGTTAATCGTACTATGAGTAGATCGATGCCAATGTGAGGCTCAGCTGGCAGCAAAGAGGAAAGGAGGGCAGCTGTGGGGTGGCTGTCGGAGCACTGTGGCCGAAACCCGGACAGTGGCGAGGGGCGGCCGTCGCGCCGCGGCGCCTTCTGCAGCGTTGCGTGCCGCTGCCCCGTCCCGCGCTCGCCATGCATATTCATGGCGAGAGTTGAATAAATAGCCGGCTGTGCCCGCGGCCTGCGAATTAAGCCGCGCCGTGGCGGGGTTCGGCGTGGGCAGCGACGCCGCCGCGGCGGGGGACAACTTCGGGCCATTTGCGAGAAAGTGGCCGGGCACCTCCCTCAAGATTCTGCCATAGTCCAGGGCTGTCACCCAGCTTCACTGTTTGTTGTAGATGTGAAGAAAGTAAATATCCTACGTTTAACCAATTATTCTGGTTTTGTTAACGTTTATACAGGCTGAACATTAATAAAACTGACAAATTACAGGGACAGATTCCTCACTCGAAATGTAGAGAAAAAGGTCTTACAGACATTTGTCCGGGAACGTTCGCTGTGCGTGCAACGACAACAAGTCGTCGCGGAACACAGTGGAGAGCTGCATCGCATCCACGTCACAACAATGTTCAAAGTGCCCTTCATGGGATGCAACGCACGTGTTCACACCTCGCATCATGGACCACGCCACTCTTTCACACCTTCCCTCCTCTCTCCGAATAGTTCAACAGGCGTCGTGAACATGCTGTTGAAGGGTCTGCACTTCAGGAATTGGGTCAGCATACACAACGCTTTTTAGATGCCCCCAGAGGTGAAACTTAAGAGGGCTTCCTTCCGTCGTAACATGGCTTACACCATGTTGGCAGGTCACTTGCCTGGAATTTGTACCAGGGCTCGTCTCAATGTCCTGTACAAAAATGGTTCAAATCGCTCTGAGCACTATGGGATTTAACATCTGAGGTCATCACTCCCCTAGAACTAATGGTCGCGCGGTTCCAGACTGAAGCGCCTAGAACCGCTCTGCCACCATCGGCCGGCAATTTCTTGTACAACCCGGTCCTCCAGATATGGTGTACTCACAGTCTGCCACATGCCTGCACGTTCGTCTCCCTGAAAGGACCCTTGATCATACAAACGCCCAAAAATCTCTAGAAATCTTATCTGATGTGACTGTCGTCTGTGAGAATACTTGTTCTGGTATGGCTGTGCTGTCTCTCGACCGTTTCCACCTGTTTTGCCGTATACAAACACTATCTCGGCTTGTTTCCAGCATGAATACTGGACCATTCTGCTGCTGACAGCTCTCTGCGTTTATCACGTAGCCTGCAACACGCAAGAAACACACGGTACGTGATCAGACACGCTCTCATTCGTCAGCACTATCTACAGTGGGATTTCCGGACACGTGTTCGTACAGCTTTTTCCCTCCATTTCCAGGCATAAATCCGCTCCTGCAATTTGTCGGTTTTTGTAATTCTTACCCTATATAATTTTGTAAGAGTAGGGCCACAACATTGATAGATAAATGTTACTTATCTTGCTACGGCTGTCCAGTTGTCTAGGGTGCCGGTTCCTGTTTATGCTTTCCAATTAATAGATCCAAGGTTTTTTGTGTCAGCGAAACACGCTGGAATACTGTTGCCTTAAATTTATTACGCACATAGCTCCCAGATGTTTCTAGAACAGGATTTAGTTCAGATGATTTGTATAATGGTTGTCTAAATGAATTTACTTCCCAGGTACACTTGACATAATGTTTTCTGGGAATAATTATTCATACAAAGATTTATGCGCCTAATAATTAATAATAAAGATTACGAATTTTGACAATACGAGTATAAAAGCTATCATCTTCCTCTCTTTCTATAATTTCGATTAAATTATCTACAGTAAAATTAGAAAAATTAAAAATTAGAACATAACTTTTTACATGAAAACTAAAGCATAATAACAACATTAGTTTTACAGTGCAGTGGTTTTTTACTTTTAATTTAATAATTGTGATTACTAACTTTCATGGTACAAGATCGATGTTGCTGAATGGACCGAAGTAAAAAATTAAATTATAATATAGGAAAAATAGTGTTTTTGTGCTGAGGTATATGCAAAATTATATTTAGATGTGGAATACATTATTTAAGCATAAAAATTAACTCAAGTCAGGCCGAAATTTATGCGGAATCGGACGCTTCGATCTAATATCAAAGTTCTGACACGGCAAGATTCAGTACACTACCCCGAAATTTTTGGCGCAGGAAGACTACACTGAAACTTACACATTGTCAAAATGTTACCTGCTGAGGCGCACTGCAAGTATTTTTTTTATGTTTAAGTTGTTTCGTTTTGCAGCCTAGCGCACTATTCAGCGAATAATCAGACGGAGTCGTGGCCGACAGAACTTATCGCTGCTTAGCGCGAAGTCAAAAGTGCTAATTTTAAGCACTTAAACCATACCAAAAATGACTCAAATCATTAATTTTTTGAATTACTTGCAGTTCATACCAACAGCTAAACGGGTGCAGATGTAATTGTTACAGGAGTCACTAGCAAAGGAAAGCAAGTGAAGATTGCGTGTGACGTTACATCACAGAAGACTTCCATCAACTGGGATTTTAATTTGTTGACAGGAAATATTTTAGAACAATTCCTGCAGCACAGTGCTTACGATAATCTTCGGTTAACGTGTATTTTACCAACAATGAAGGAGTCATTTGTTTATTACATGTAGCCATCACAAAAATGTGAAGTGTACTGCTGCATGACGAAAACAACCATTTTCTTTATCGAGAGGCTACGTAGCACTATTAGTTCTGAGTGGAATCAGTATTACATTAACAGTCTTTTTCTCCTCCTCCTAAGGGCAGAGTTGTTATTATATCCAGGCCATCTGGTAGGAGGACGTTTCGGGTATAATACTGAAAATAATGGTCTCCCGTTTCTTCAGATTTTTCTGTGTCGAATACAAGATTTTTTCAACGAAACAGTAATTGTTTTCTAATTGTTGAGTCTAACTTGCCTTGAGGCTCCTAAAGATAGATAAAAAGCTAAGGGAACAGTAACCCACTGATACTTATCGCTGACATTGTGGTACACAAATACGTCATAGCACCTGATCGACTACACAAGTGACACTGTCATTTTTTCGCTTGAAATGATAAACTGAAACCTGACTGCTTGGCTTTATACACAGTATCTTAGGGGTAATAATATGATTTGTTTTCACGTCAGTTAATAATTTCTCAACAGAGTTACGTATTAATATCTTTCCTACACGTTTGCCTGAAGTGAACATCATAATTTTGCCGCTTCCTTTTCCCTATAATTTCCTGAATCTGATTAACCAGATCAAAGAATCCCGGAAATCGTCAACACTCATCTCACTTGCAGTTGAGAGGGCCTAACTCTCACAGATCTCTCTCGGTAACGGTGCACTGACTCTTACGAGCAGTTCTAAATCTTTCAAATAGTGCTCCTTTCACACTTTTGCACGTTTTATTTTGGTGCATATTTTGCACTTCCTGTAAATCTTTCTTCCATTTATACAACTAACATATAGATCTTACGAAACGAAACAAGCTTTTCACACTGCTTATGCAGAAGCGTTTTCTGCCTCCTTCGTTTAACAAACTGAAAGTTAGAACTGAATTTAACTAACTGAAAGTTAGAACTGAACATGCTTCCTTTCGGCTAAGAATGCACTCTACTTCTGTTCTGGAAGTTAATTAGTACAACAATCATCGTTCGAACCAAAATCCACAAAATCAGAGTTATTCCAAGTTTTTTTTAACGTTTCCACAATTTCTAACGAAATGTTGACATCTTCTGAATGAACGACCAAGAAATTAACTAAGAAAGAACACGTATATAGGTTTTCAGGAGAAGTAGGTCATGCCAGTTCTTCATGTTTTATCTTTGCAAACAATAATTGGATTCCACAGTACTGTGAAATTCTGGGACCTGCACAAAGAGAGATGCTATTGGAAAACATATAAGAAGAAATTAAGAAGAAAACATGGTCAGTTTTACCTCTATTGTTAACACTTAGCGATACTGCAAAGAAAATTTCTAATTATTATGGATATTAAACGAATTGCTAATTCGAGTGAATATTAACTGTGAAAACTTGTCTCACAGATACTGCCAACGGAAACTGAAATTCGCTTTACAGATTACTATGGCATTGTGCCGTGTTATTTGTTTATCGTTGTTTCGCCAACCTAGGATATGTGCTTGCAGTGATCCTCTTGCGTTGCCATGTACAGCTACGGTAGTGGTGTACATTCCTCCAGCCGTCTAGCGAGCTACGTTTTTGGTAATTTTCAACACTAAAAAGAATTTCAGTTTGCCTTCGCAGCTAATATTTTGAGATTATGTTTCTTTATTTGGATTCTTGCTGTATAAAAAAAAAAAAAAATCAAAGGAACTTCCGACTTGTCGGATTGTACCGTTCCGTTGGAATCTGTATAAAATCCCCATAAAAATAGGTATAAGCTATAAAAAACTACACAAATAGGTACTATTACCAACACGGTCTTCCTCAGGGATAAACTGACCACCTATGGCAAGCTGAAACATAAAAACGCCAATGACGACTGAGAACTACTGTTTCTCGGCCAGCCTAACTGGTTGTGACAGCTACATGGCTACATGAGACTGCCAATTGGGAGGCTGAAGTAGCATAAATCACAGACAAAATCCACATCATAATGTACAATGAGTGGCCGATTTTAATATGAATTTGACTCTATGATGATGACTTTGGCACGCAACACACTTAACGTACAGATAACGCGGGTACGATCTCGACTGCCCAATGCTACCAGGAAAGCCACTGTAGTCTACACTCACTTTGACAGTCTACTGTAGCATATAAATGTTTTGTAACTGTACCCATAAATCAGGATATTGCACGATTCGACCAGCTGACCAAATGAAAATCGCGAATAAGGCCTATTTTGAACTCCATCATGTGCTGGCAATGTGACATTCCGTTTCCTTCAGAGTGGTCATTGAACATCTGCCGCTGTTCACGGCCCACCAGGGATGATTAGCAACACTAACCACGAACAACATTTACAAACCCACCAACAGTTTGTACCTGTACGAAGTTAAATTGACAGACGATCATGGCTTCTGGACTTCCTACTTTGTCAGGTAGTGTATTTCTTATCAACTGTCGTTACTGTTGTCCATTGACGGAAAAAATCTCAAAACAAAGGAGGAGTTACGCGCTATAAACTAAAGTTAGCAGAAGTGTTCCTACATCTGAAAGACGATGTCTGTTCATCTGTTCAAATTTCGCACCAGTCACCATGAGTATGCAAATGAAGTTGCTTGACATGCACGCTGCAACGGTCGTTTGCGTTAGTTACTTTTGGGATTGTACGTGGTGAGTTGTTGTTAGTCAAGGACGGTTTTAAAGCGACAAAGACGCCATTATCAACACGTCACGCCGTCGTGTAGCTGGGCTACGAGATGCTATATGTTCTTTCTGCGATGTTGCTAAAACTTGGCAAGAATGTAGACACTTTAAATGAGTGCTGGCAGCGGTGGTCACTAGAATGTACGCTCGCACGGAGAACGGTCTCTGCACGGCCACGTGGCACTACCGAGAGGAAAGACAATCGTGATCGGCCTGTGGCTCTGCTGCATCGTACTCCATCTCCAGCAGCGGTTTCAGCACGCAGTAGGCGCCCCAATCAGACAACGAACTGTTACAAATTTGTTACATCAGGGACAGCTCCGAGACAGACGTCTTGTAGCTGCGTTCCCACTGACGCCAACCACCGCCATTTGTGACTTCAGAGGTGTCAAGCAAGAGCTCATTGGAGGGCGGGGTGAAGGTTTGTTGTGTTTTCTGTTAAAAGCTGGTTCCGCTTAGTGCAATTGATGACCGGGTGTTGGTTACAAGGGGGGCAGTTGAGGTCTTGCAGCAAACGTGTCTGCGTGCGTGGATTTACTTTTGATCTGGAATGTACAGCTTTCATGTGATCCACAAACTGCTGCCATGTGAAGAAGGTATCAGAAGAGGCATTTCTTCCATACTGCGACGCGGCGACTAGCAAGACAGGACGCGTATGCCATAAGTATATGTTGAAAACGGCGTTCTGGCCCACTCCGAAGATTCGGGAAAAGTTAAAGTGCCACTTGTGTACGCTATTCCCTGAGAATGTGACCCTGTTTAATCGGTACACACCATCCTTACTATGGCCGAGAGTGAAGCTGAACACAAGCACCGTATACGAGCAAGACAATTGGTCAAATCATCTGTGGCAAAACATTGTCTGGAGAATGATCACTAGACACTATTTAAGCAACGATGGTCTTGACCTGGCAGCTACGCATCGGAATTCCACTACAAGGGAGCCAGCTGACATTGGATTACGGTGCAATAATTTCAGCAGAGAAGAGGGGTTTCAATCTTATCAGGGCATTTGGGCCAGACTTGGACAGCGAACAGAAATAAAAGGAGACGCTGTGACAGCTACAGATCTGTGGCATCAGTTTCTAAGGTGGGGAGAGTCCCTCGTTAATCCGCCGGGTGTATTCAACTCGCGGCCCTTGGTGGGCTGCGAAACTTAGCACCTCTGTAACGTTCTGGGCCCTGTTGCATCGCATTTTTAAATCGTCGATTTGTCTATTCCGGTAGCCAGAAGGTTTAATTGTGGATGGGGTGCTATTTCCTATGACAGCATTCTTGTGGGTATCCCTCACCCTGACGGAAGTTTGTACGTCGGTCTGAAAACTCGACCTCTTTGGCTGCCATTAATGAACAACATTTCATGGGCAGTTTTCCAACAGTATAGCGCTCGCCCAAGTACCGCCGTTGTAACGCAACGTGCGCTACAGAATTCCATGTTGTCTTCCCCTGCTCGATCGCCGAATTTGTTTCCAATCGAGCATATATGGGACATTATTGGACGACAACTCTAGCATCATCCACAAACACCGTTAACTAAATTTTAAAATTATCGTCGCTGTATTGACCGACCAAGTGCAACAGGCATGGAACTCCATCCCACAAACTGACATCCGGCTCCTGTAAAACATTATGTATGCACGTTTGTATGCTTGCATTCAACATGCTGGCGGTTACACTGGTTAGTAATGTACTAGCGTTTCACATACGCAATGCGCTTACTGTAACCTGTCATCTTGCAATCTTAGTCACTTAAATTTGTTACCTAGACAAATGTATTCCCGAAATTTCATTACTCTACATTAATTATCGCCACCCATGAACCATGATCCTTGCCGTTGGTGGGGAGGCTTGCGTGCCTCAGCGATACAGATGGCCGTACCGTAGGTGCAATCACAACGGAGGGGTATCTGTTGAGAGACCAGACAAAATATTGCGGAGGTAAAATAGTCCCCCATTAGGATCTCCGGGGGGTCTACTCTGGAGGACGTCGTTATCAGGAGAAAGAAAACTGGCGTTCGACGGATCGGAGCGTGGAATGTCAGACCGCTTAATCGGGCAGGTAGATTAGAAAATTTAAAAAGGGAAATGGATTGGTTAAGGTTAGATATAATGGGAATTAGTGAAGTTCGGTGGCAGGAGGAACAAAACTTTTGGTCAGGTGAATACAGGGTTATAAATACACAATCAAATAGGGGTAATGCAAGAGTGGGTTTAATAATGAATAAAAAATAGGAGTGCGGGTAAGCAACTACAAACAGCATAGTGAACGCATTATTGTGACCAAGATAGACATGAAGCCCACACCTACTACAGTAGTATAAGTTTATATGCGAACTAGCTCTGCAGATGATGAAGAAAGTGATGAAATATATAATGAGATAAAAGATATTATACAGGTAGTGAAGAGAGACGAAAATTTAATAGTTATGGGTGACTGGAATTCGGGAGTAAGAAAAGGGAGAGAAGGAAACATACTAGTTGAATACGGATTGGGGGGAAGAAATGAAAGAGGAAGCCGTCTGGTAGAATTTTGTACAGAGTATAAATTAATCATAGCTAACACTTGGTTCAAGAAGCATGAAAGAAGGTTGTATACATGGAAGAACCCTGGAGATACTAAAAGCTATCAGATAGATTATATAATGGTAAGACAGAGATTTAGGAACCAGGTTTTAAATTGTAAGACATTTCCAGGGGCAGATGTGGACTCTGACCACAATCTATTGATTATGAACTGTAGATTAAAACTGAAGAAGCTGCAAAAAGGTGGGAATTTAAAGAGATGGGGCTTGGATAAACTGACTAAACCAGAGGTTGTAGAGAGTTTCAGGAAGAGCATAAGGGAACAATTGAGAGGAATGGGGGAAAGAAATACAGTAGAAAAAGAATGGGTAGCTTTGAGGGACGAAGTTGTGAAGGTAGCAGACGATCAAGTAGGTAAAAAGACGAGGGCTGGTAGAAATCCTTGGGTAACAGAAGAAATACTGAATTTAATTGATGAAAGGAGAAAATATAAAAATGCAGTAAATGAAGCAGGCAAAAAGGAATACAAACGTCTCAAAAATGAGATGGACAGTGTTTTGAAAGGAAGATATAAGATGAACATCAACAAAAGCAAAACCAGGGTAATGGAATGTAGTCGAATTAAGTCGGGTGATGCTGAGAGATTTAGATTAGGAAATGAGACACTTTAACTAGTAAATGAATTTTGCTATTTGGGGAGCAAAATATCTGAAGATGGTCAAAGTAGAGAGGATATAAAATGTAGACTGGCAATGGGAAGGAAAGCGTTTCTGAAGAAGAGAAATTTGTTAACATCGAGTGTAGATTTAAGTGTCAGGAAGTCGTTTCTGAAAGTATTTGTATGGAGTGTAACCATGTATGGAAGTGAAACATGGACAAGAAGAAAATAGAAGCTTTCGAAATGTTGTGCTACAGAAGAATGCTGAAGATTAGATGGGTAGATCACGTAACTAATGAAGAGGTGTTGAATAGAATAGGGGAGAAGAGGAGTTTGCGGCACAACTTGACAAGAAGAAGGGATCGCTTGGTAGGACATGTTCTGAGGCATCAAGGGATCACCAATTTAGTATTGGAGGGCAGTGTGGAGCGTGAAAATCGTAGAGGGAGACCAAGAGATGAATACACTAAGCAGATTCAGAAGGATGTAAGTTGTAATAAGTACTGGGAGATGAAGAAGCTTGCACAGGATAGAGTAGCATGGAGAGCTGCATCAAACCAGTCTCAGGATGAAGACCACCACCACAACAACAGCAACAACATTAATTATTTTCTGGTGTTGTGATTTTTTTGCTGTTTGTCGAACTCTGTCTTTTTCCACACGTAAAGGCATTTACCTCTTCGGAAGTCCAGTCGTTGCCTGCTGATTGTGGGTACATACGGCACACTGTAGGCAGCGCTGCTACGGCAAGATCTGTACTATCGCTCACCAGACAGCCGGCGCCTGCGGCCGCAGCCGTGTGAGTGGTGCGATAGGGGGAAAGTGGTGACAGGGGGGGGGGGGGGGGGGGGAGGACAGGGGTCGGCGTTGTGCTGCGACGCCTGCTGACAGGCGTCGGATATTGGAAACAGCCCACGGATAAGCCGAGCGCTCGTTACGCGCGTCACTTGCAGGACAGCGGCGATGAAAGGAGGCCGTGCCTTGCCACGCCGCGCACCGCGGGCCGTGTCGGCGAAGCGTTCCGACGAACGCCCGCAGCCTAGTCTCGCTTTATTAGGCTATCAGCCTATTTCTCTTTAGAATAAAAAAAAATGGACACGGCTACACGCTTCACTATTCTGTTGTTATAATAACCGTTACATCACCACTTGACATGTTTATCATTCATTAATCTTTCAAAGGCTAAGTTTGTTTTCGGCTCAAGATTTTCGACGACGTAATTTATACGTTAGGAAGCGCGTGATGGTCGTGCTACGAGCTACGCTGTGAAAAATCGTGCCAAGAACACTCGATAAAGCGTTGACACTGTAAAAGTTCTTTATCGTTTTGCAGTTGTACTCTTCAGTCCGAAGATTGGTCTGAGGTAAATTTCCGTGCAAGTTCATCCTGCCCAAGTCTTTTTGTTTACTGCATGGCTACAGAAATCTACAAGCATTTGAATCTTTATATTGATTGCACACATCTTAAATATTTTAAATGACATTATTTTCCCTATGTGACATGTTTGTTATAGATAATATACTTACTTGTACGTACACTTTTCATACAATACTTTTGTTTCGTTCTGTTATGTCTTAGCACTTTGCCGTTCGCGCGTCCCCTACAAATTTATTATCTTGGCGCCGGCAGTGCTAAGTCGGATTACTTGGCTTGTCGCCGGCCGCTTCCTACCTTCCGTTGATGACAAGCTTCAAATACATTGACTTTTGCGGGCGTTAATTTTCCTGAAATCCTCTATTTTGCCGTATCGTCCCACAAACTCCAATTTTCTTTTCAAGTAACTTCTCTGCAAGTTCTTCACCGTTATAATAATTATCCATGCAGAGGTGATACCACTTTCCGTTAGAAGGTGTCAATAGTTCCGTCACTGTTTTTTCTAAAGGCTGTCCAGCGCCGGAATATATCTAGAATGAGGAAATGTATCCCGTACTCGACTCACACAGCATCCGAATGAGTATGCCGTATTTTGCAATTTTCCACGGATTTTGAACTTTAAAATTTAACCGTCCACGCCACGGTATCATTCCTTCATCAGTTGAGATATATTGACTTAGATTAAACGTTTCATTAAACTTTTTGGAAAAATAATCAATTACGAATTGCACTTTGACAAGACGGTCGGCACTATCCAGTTCATTGTTGCTGTCGGAATAATTTAAAAATGGTAATATTCGTCTGAATCTTTTCGGGATATCGTTTTGCGAAATATCGGTGTCTCTATCAACGTATTAGTTGACCAATAATCATTGATCCTTCTTTCCCTTACAATTCCCATAAGGATAGCAAGCCCAAACCATTTTCTCAGTTCGCGTCCCGTAACTTCGACAAATTTGGCATTTTTTTTCAATCCTGTTTCCTTCTATTGCAATTTTGAATGTAGTACTTTTGGTGTCGTTGCTAATATATTCAATTAGATCGTTCCCAACATACAATTGTACATCATCCTCGACGCTCTGTGTATCTTTGGGAAATATGTTTAGTCCTGGGGATCCTTCAGGTTTATTGTTGGTCCTCGGTAAATCAAAGTCTGACCACTATCTTCTTCGTCTGATTCAGCCGAATCAGTTGCCAATCTTAGCGTTTGCCGAATTCTTCTTAGACGTATTTCACTATCTTCCTACGATTCTGCTTCACTTTCATTTTTTGTTATATCCAATGTCGTCTTCCCAATTGGCTACGTCGTCCGGAACGCCAAACAAGATGTCCAGGCATTCATCGTAAATAATCCCGTTGTCTCTTTCGTTCGCCATGATGAAGGGGCACAAGTACTTATAAAAACAAAACACTTGTTGTCGTGTGTAACGTATTGTTGCCTAAATAAAACACCAACAGAATGCAAAAGAAACTAACGTGCTGTCGCCAGCCACTGCGCGATACTATGCAAACGACACCACTGTGGTGTCGCAGGCCGTTGACCGCTACTTCGCGCACGACACCACTGTGGTGTCGCCGAACGGCATAGCGTTAAGATGAAGCTCGAACACGATTACATAGAAATGATTACTATAATCAGGCCGTCACTTTCCTCTGCAATCCCCATCTCCGTCTCATTTCTCTTCATTAACATATACTACTTCTTAATATCTCAGGATGTGTCCAGTAACTCTGTCCCTTCATTTAGTCAAATTTTTCTTTGACATTCTATCTCACCTCTTTCCCTCAGTACATCTTCAGTAAGTGACCACTCTACTCATCGTACTTCACCATTTTGAAAATCTTCTCTCCTTCACTATACTATTTCTCGTCCATGGTTCACTTCAATCTGACTTTACATTCTCTTCTTTGTTAACATACTTTTTCATTTTTTTTAAGTTTACGAATCTCGCTATTCACAATTAATATTTTCTGTATCTTCTTTACTTCCAAAGCCAGCAGCTATTTTCTGTTCAAATACCCAAATTTTCAGTGTTTCGTAATCTAATTCTACCAGTATCACTTGACTGAATCCGAATGCACTTTATTACTCTCGTTTTACTTTTATGTACATCCCACAACCGAAGAGAGACAGTATCCGCTCTGTTCAACTGATCCTCTGCGCCCTTTACTCTCTGCGACATAATTATGGTGTCATCACTAAACCTTGAATGTCTTATATCTTCTTCCTGAATTTTAATTTCTTTCCTATATGAATCTTTCGTTTCTTTTACTGATTTCTGTCAATAGACAATATTTGGGGAAGTAGGCTACAGACAAGTCTTCCTCCTTTCTCAGCTTCTGATTTCCTTTTAGGTCATTCTACTCCTGTAACTGCAGTGTGGCATGTGTACAAATTGTAGATAACATTTCACTCTGTGTTCACTGTTAACTTCAAAACTACAGGAAATGTATCCCTGTCAGTTTTGTCAGTTGCTTTTCCTTAAACAACATATGCTGTAAATGTGCTTTCAACCTCGCCTTCTAAGATAAGCCATATGGTCAATATTTCCTTGATTGCCTCTAAATGATATTCTCAAAGGCGTTCATTTTTCAGTTGTAACATTCTTTTGGAGATCATTTATGTTATTATGGTCCCACCATGACTTATTGAACTGATAATTTGGCAACTCTCAAATCTCATTTAATTGTTACAATACTGTGATTTACATAGCACAATAGCGAAGTGACAAGCTTCGAATACTGTGTTTCTTCGATGCCATTGAAGATGGCTCATTGCTAATCAAGTAATTAAATTTTTTAAAATGATGTCTGTCATGTTAATGCTTTAGCTTTCTCTGTTCTTTTACTGCACTTTGCCACCTGTTCTCAGGCAGAAAAGTCCAAAGAAGACATCAGGTTTCATCCTGTCCTCCATTTCTTCCTATGTAGTACTTTTCTTATTCCCTGTACATATTTACTGTGGTCATCGTTCTCAATAAGCTCTCTTGTATATTCTATTACTTATCTTATCCGTACATTTATCTCTCGAGTGCGCCTTCCAGTTTTCAGATAATTATGGTATAATTATTATTATATGAGAGAGAAGGTGTCATATTTAGACTTGTTTCCTCCACAGTTCTCTCTGATAATCTGTCATTTTGTATCTTATCGTTCTATTTCTTCTAAAAATCGTTCTGAAGCATGGAATTATCAAATCAAGTTTTTCACTAATTCTGCTGCTCATTTTGAGTGTTTTTGGTGTATAGCTTCAGAACAGTTTTCATCAATATTTAATACTGACTGAGCTCTTTTGTTGAAGAATCTTTCTTCTCTTATGCCGGTCTGCTACTGAGGTCTCCATTTTACGACAGTCTTGCGTCATCTTGCTTCATCTGTAAATGAATTTTTTAAGTTTTACTACCAGGCCACACTCAATTTTTTTTTAAGTCAGTCACTATACTGTTTCCTACTGTTCAGTTTACCGTTTTCCTAAATTTGTTTGTCGTTAAATTTTGCACCAATGCATACAAACAGAAGCACATGGGCAATGCCTCACCCCCATAGAACTGATAAATGGAACAGAAACGGATAATAAATGGTGACAGTTCTATTTTATGACTTAAATTATTTCTATCTCCTGAAGAATAATGATCAAATTGTAGGATGTCCTACATTCCGGCTATGTATCCCACTCTCATTTGTTAAGTGGACTCTTGCCAAATGACGATTTTTTTATCTGTGCGGAGACATATTCTACCAATATACTATACTTACGATATCCAGACTTCATTGAGCCACATTTAAACGAACTGTTTTTTATTTATTGGCAAGAGTGCAGAATTCACTTTTTGATCTGTGGCATTGCGTAGAAATGAATGCGGGAACTGTTGCAAAGTTTCTACAAAAGTTTCATCTCTTTCTCAAACTGTTACATACAACAACTTTGTGTGATTTCAGAACACTGACTCATCCACTTATTTTATAAGTGATTGTTTAGCCACCTTAGCACAAGATTTTTACTGCAAATTTTCTTTATTTTCTGTTAATGAGTGTTAGAGACACTGTGATGGAGATTTCTCTCCACTGTAAATTAACAACAACTTTTCCGTTATCGACGATGAATTTAACTTCGGTTTCACATATTTTGCACCTCAATGATCTTTTTACATATTTACATGAATTGTAATTGGCTGCCTAATTACAAATATACACGAGTCCAATGCTATAGATAAATGTACGAGGGTTGGAACTTAAGTAATGCCAACTATTTATTCACAATCGATACAAAAGAGTTACATGTTTGCACCTGTTACTGTCCATCAAAGCAGTCACTAGCGTTATGTAGAGCCCATTGCCACCGATGTGGAAGGCGTAGTATACCGTTAGCAGAGCCTGTTCCGTTGATGGTGCGAGCGGAGCGGCCTACTGCCTGTAGAGTCTCCGAACACTTCTGAAGAAAATGCCACGAAGTGGTTCCTTCATCATCGGAATCAAATCAAAGTCACAAGGACTTAAGCCTTGGGAGTATGGTGGATGGTACAGTAATTCCCAGTCCCACCGACAGAACAGAGCAGTCACAGCTGGCGCTGTATGCGCCCGCGCATTGTCGTGGAAAATGATGGGTGGGTTAAGCAGGAAGTGTTCCCGCTTCTTTCGCAAAGCTGGTCGCAGGTGATGCTCCGAAAACGAACAGTAATACGACTTAAGTCCTTCTAACTTCGTGGCATTCACTTCAGAACTGTTCCAGAGATTCGACAGGCAATAGAACGCTCCATTTGCACCATCAACAGAGTAGGCTCTGCTAACGGTATACTACGCCTTCCACATCGCTGGCAACGGGTTCTACACAACGCTGGTGACTCCTCTGAAGGACAGTAACAGGTGCAAACATGTATCTCTTTAGTATCGGTTGTGAATAAATAGTTGCCGCTATTTAAGTTCCAACCCTCTTATATATACTGCATTTCAAGTACGATCAATTGTAAAATTTCGTGTACTGTAAGTATTAAGTGCTATGCCACGGTGGATTGACATTTATCTTTGTAACTTTGCCGAAGAAGAACAGACAGTACACAACGTGGGTTGGAAGTGGAGAAATGGACATAGTGGACACGGCAGCTTGTTTGCGGAGAAATGAGTGTATTTTGCGGAAGGAAAGTTGTTTCTAGCACAAGTAGTAGTAGTAGTAGTAGTAGTAGTAGTGATAGCTTTCTTCTTCCGTATATCACAGTTACAAAGATACAGACATGTCTTGGTGTAACAATTTAAGAACGACAAAAACAACATACAGGTCTAATTGGCCAGGGATTGGACAGGTAGTGAGCTGTGGCCTTGTAGTAGGAACTATCCCAGCATTTGCTAAAGTCATTTGGGGAAACAACAAACAACGTAAATCAGGAGATATGGATGAAAATTCTATCTTACATCCACCCCCCCCCCCCCCCCAAAAAAAAGGGAAACAAGGCCAGTCCCTTTAAAAGAGTGCTACTTCATTCGGTTTATCTGTAGTGTTCAATATTGTTTTACCAGTAAGTTACTGAATGTTGTGAATGGCTAGTGCTACACCACTTATTCCAGTCACTGCACACACTACACACATTTTTAATAACATAACACTAACCACACTATTCGTCGATGTCAGGATCATAGAGATGATACCATGTTTCCTTTCAGTGTACCGCAGCTTCCCAGTTGCTAATTTGAGAAACTGAGTCAGCATCCCTCTATAGTGAGTGGCCTGTTGAGTTCAGACAGAGGATGAGATCTTGGTGTTATACTTAGCATAGCTTTGGGAGTAAATTTTTCTAGAGAAGAAACAGAGAAGGAAAAACATTGTGTAAAATTGTTATGTGAAATAACATGTGTTTTATTACCATTGTTATTATTGTTTATAAGTATGTCATTTTTACCGTATCACAACAAATTGCGTAACACCTGTTTTTAACTGATTTTTAAGAGATTATGTTTTAGTAATATTTTTAATCACCTTGGGTAATATTGTTCAGCTATATTCTTCGGTGGAAAATATTGTTTTGAATTTCATATTTACTCTTTCTTGGTAAATGTAAGTCGTATCTAGCTCTTGTTCCACGGTCATTGACAGAGCTGTCCGGGTGCAGTTATTATCAAAGTTATATTTTATGTGTACAACTTATTGGTGAAAGTACTCACCTGATGTAGTTAAAATCTCCGTTGTTTTAAACAGAGGTTACAAAGAGTCCAGCTCTTTTTGATTGTTATTCTGATGACCCTTTTGTGTTATTTGAAATCTTCTTATTTAGTGCTTTAGTTGAATAGGAAAGAATTCCAGATCTAAGACTTGTATGTGTGTGCGCGCGCGCGTTTGTGTGTGTGTGTGTGTGTGTGTGTGTGTGTGTGTGTGTGTGTGTGTGTCTGTGTGTGTGTGAATAGTATATGAGTAAAGACCTTGGCCACTACACACTGATGATAACAGAACTCTAAGGGCATAACATGCCAATGATATCCTCTTTGTTATTATATTTGTGTATTCACACCAAATAAACTGAGAATTACAATGTCGTGCCTTCACCATTTAATTCAGAAACGTGGTTTTCTCTCTTAAAACTGAAATTAATGGTATTAGTTTATGTCCAGCGTCTCTTAATTGCTCACTGACAAGTTGTAAACTCTCATTAGTGTTTCATTTGCCTTATCTGCGGAGGGTTCTCTTGATTTCTCAGTGACTGTTACTGCCGTCGTCAGCAAAGAGAACTTTTTCGCTATGACTAACACTATTGGGAAAGTCTTTGACATATACCAGCTGCAGAACTGACCGTGGCCCGAATACACTACCCTGTGGAACTCGTATATATAGTGTGTTGCTTATAGTAAGTAGGTGGTAATGTTGAAATAGCAAAGTGTGGAGGGGAAAGCCGAAGTATTGAAGGGGTGGCAAGGAGTTGCCGGAAGTATTGTATGAGGCAGATTGAAGATTTTGTCAGAGAAGAGTAATGGCGTCACTGTTGTGTTGACTCACTGAACAGTACGACGCAACACCGATGTTTGCTAACTGACAAGGTACTACAACTGTCAGATCTAATGATAATAATCACTAATAATGTTTCTGATACTACGTATCACATGGTGATATGTACCCACGGGGAAAGTAAATTCAGATTTTCGTTGACTTTGCATGTCACGGCTCTGTTATCTTTATGACTTGTACCTACATTACTCTCTGAGTTGTTTAGACTGAATTGTGTCTTTCTGTTTCCATTAACGTTGTATAGTAGTCATAAAATGCAAATGTCTTGTTATTAAATCATTAATGTTGTAACGTAATACATTGATTCAGCGTTTATCATTATGAGCAACGCTAACTACTATGTTGTACTGACGATCCTTCTAATCAACAACGGGTACATCTTTGCAATGCCTTAAATGCTTCGTTGAATAATCTTTGACCTACGCTGTTCATTGCTTGAGTACACCACATTCAAACGTCTAGGAGGTATAGTTTACGTACATACAACTACTATTATAATGGAACAATGTACATCTTATTACTGTGATTCCAATTACGCAATTGCATAGCTGAGATGGTTTTGTAAATACTTTCTTACAGTAACGGAAGATCACGATGTATTTGATGTCGTTCCATGTAACTGCTATACACTTTATTGTTACACACTTTGTTATATGTGTGTTTGTTCTTCTTTGGATTCGATGATGGTCTGATACTAAGCTGAAATCGAACGTCTCTAATGAAATATACAGATACAGTGGTGTATTGCTTAATGCAGTGTTTTCCAAAGAGCCGTGTATTGCATAACGCAGTTCTTAAAAAGTTAAGCATTATCTACAAGATCAAAAGTGGTTCCGCTGTATAAATAGAGAACTCTGGCTTTTTGCAGGTGTCCTGTTGCCACGAGCAAATAAATTGACTTTAATTAGATATTTAAAGTTAGAGAATGAGGATACTTAAGATTATTCATGGTCGACTGTAGTGAAAAAAATTTCCTTCTCAAATTCCTCAAATGTAAAGTTACCTGATTAACATGCTCTGATGTTGTTTAACTACACCCTTTCTTTTGTTCTGATGTCAGTATTAGGTAGAAAGAGTAATAGTACTCACGAAGTGATAATATTGCTAATTATGAACACTTGAATATCCGCGGCATAAATGCTAAATGTGGGACGTGGTACATTAATTATGAATGTCTAGCGCTGTACCTAAGAGATGTATACTCGCGAAAGACATTAAACAAAATAAATGATTACCTCAGTTGCGACACTCGAGTTGGTTTTAACGCTCCTCGTTCCTTAAACGAGCCCGAAAGAGGGCCACAAAGCAAATAAAGTGCGAGTAATTTATGGCATACCAGAAATAGTGTGACAGGTAAATCACTTATTCAGTATTTTTTCGGGGAAGGAATCACCATCACTTCTATACATTGTTCGACATAGCTTCAGTAGCTCGCAACAGAGTGCTCCAATTTTGTGGCCTTGTCATAAACATATAAAAAAACCTTACATTAGTGGCTGCTTTGGAACAGAGAATGGAAATAAATAAGAGCTGCTTGCAGTTTAAGTATAGTATTCCTGCTTCCATTACCAAGGACAGTTACCATAAATATAAACGTAACATACAGGCATTGACTGTTAACGGTAAAACTACAGGGTCTAAATAGATTTAATTTTTTAACAAACAAAATATAGTGTTTCCTTAATGCGGAGTCATGGACAGATTTGAAAGTTGCATTCAGTGTATCTCAAAAGGTGTAATAACGGAGTATCTCATAACGATGCACATTTGTACTAACACAAAAGACGAAGATGAATATTGGGAGGTCATGCCGTTATTATTATGAAAAGTGGTAAGAGTTGGTGGTTAGCAATTCCTAGAAAAACTGACAGCTGACTCTAAATGTAAGTTAACGTAATATGATACGGATAAATGTACTAAAAGTACACGTTGGACAATCAGTCAATTGACTCACTCATTATCGTCAAATGTATACCTGAACGGGTTTAAGATAAAACTATTACATAAAACCAAGTTATACGGTAGGTAGATTCAGAACGGAAGTTTCTACGCGAAAAATACTGAGCATGTATAATTCACCCGAAAATGAGGTCACATATGAAATCTTCATTCACATACAGTGAACAGCGAAAACATTGTGACTACTGCCAACGCGACGATGGATGCTCTAACAAAATTATGTATGCTCAGCAGACACGCACGTTTGATCACCCTACCGAAGATTTGGGCTACAAACTGGGAAATCCGTTGAGATATGCAACTTGAGATTATTAGACGGAGCCTATAAACGAGTATCTCAAAAACGCCAAAGATGGTCGAATATTCATGTGCTGCTCTCGTGAGTACCTATAGAAAGAGGTAGAATGACAGTGAAACTACCACTGGGCGTCAAATGCTTGTACGTCCTCGACTCATCACAGAACGTGGGGTTTGGAGGCTTGTCCATACTGAAAAGCTGGATAGATGTGTGGCATCTCTACCGAAAGACCACAATGCTGGTGGGCGCACAAGTGTTTCGGAGCACACGTTCATCGAACACTGTTGAACACGGAGCTGCGTAGCAGACCATCCCTTCGTGTTTACACGTTGACCCAGCGACATCGTCATTTAGGATTGCAATGGGCACAGGACTAGCGGAATTCGACTGTCGATTAATGAAAACGTATCTGTTCTTAGGATGAATCACGCTTTTGCTACACTAGGTCGATGGCCGTCTTCACAAACGCCGTCACTGAGGTGAACGACGGCACCTAACATGCAAAAATTGGTTCAGATGGCTCTGAGCACTATGGGATTTAACTTCTGAGGCGATCAGTCCCCTAGAACTTAGAAATACTTGAACCTAACTAACCTAAGGACATAATACACATCCATGCCCGAGGCAGGATTCGGGATTCGAACCTGCGACCGTAGCGGTCACGCGGTTCCAGATTGTAGCGCCTAGAACCGCTGGGCCACTCCAGCCGGCTCTAAACTTGCAGCGGGCCAAGGACACAATTCGGTAAGAGCAATATTGTGCTGTGGTAAACATTGTCCTGCGCTTCCATGGGAGCTGTGGTAGTACTCAAAGACACGCTCACAGCTGCGAACCACCATTATCCCTTCATGCTCGATGTCTTCCCCGACGACGATGTCATCTTTCAGCAGACCGTGTCTCGGAGCCAGAACCGTACTATGGTGGTTTGAGGAGCATTATAGTGAACACACATTTATGTGTCGGCAACCAAACTCGCCTGATATAAATCATGTCAATCGCATCTGGCGCCATCTCCGCGTACGCGCCTCAGCGGCCTATTATTTACGCGAATTACATGACCTGTCCGAAGACATTTAATGCCACATGTGTCCCCAAACCTACAAACGAACTGTCGGATCCTGATACAAAGAAACAGTGATGTATTTCATTCCAAAGACCGACAAACAAGGTATTGGTAGGTGGTTAGAATGTTTTGGCTCATCAGTGTAGTTCTTCAGTAGTGTTCAGTGGCATCGGACGCTTGTCAGTTCGTGTTACCGGATGAACGAGAAAGAAGTACGGACTTCGCCATGGATTTGTATACTGAGGATTTAAGTAGTTCTCCTAAAAGGAGATATAAGCAGTTTATGGCATTTCATGAAAAGTTCTCGGATTCCAGCAGCGTACAACCGGTTAAAATTTACGAACTTTCGACCACGCAAACCTTGGCCATTGTGAAGTGGTTTTTATTGGCAGTCGGCTGCTGGTATGCCATTATACACAATACCTGTGACCTTATGGTGCTCGAGGCATCACAATATGAGGGCATATGCTGATTCGGCATTTGAGGTACTCGCTTTAACTTCGTGATAGCTGAATTCCCAGCCGCACTAAGCTGCAGGCCGCCTTGTCTGCTAAGGGTTTTATCGGCAATTTTAGTTTCGATTTCATTTCCCTTAATTTAATTTAATTTTAAAGAGCAGCAGGACAGAAACTAGGTTTTTCGCTGTTCAGTGGCTACGTGTCGGACACGACAACCCTGTGCTGGAAAGACACGAGTTCAAATTACTCTTCAGGCCTCGGACATAAATCCGCCGATTACCGATACCAGTTCAAAACGCAGCAGGTGTCAGAACAAGAGAGATCTGCAAGATACCTAGCGAGTGTGGCCAATGTGTAAGTAGGATGTTTAGGTTTTTTTATTGGTAACGCCGCCGCCAGTTAGCGCTCTGTATGAAAATCACTGGCTGTGCCGTGTGCAGTCTGTGGCTGGTTTGCATTGTTGTCTGCCATTGTAGTGTTGGGGAGCGGCAGCTGGATGCTAACAGCGCGTTCTTAGTCATACCACTTCACAATGACCAAGGAGTGCTACGTCGAAAGCTCCTGGAATTTTAACCAATTGACGTTGCTGGAAGGCCAAGAACTTATTTTTTGTTGCCACCGCGAGATTCTGCATTCTTATAGTTTTGGCATGGACGTTAATTATCAGTTTCATCAGGAATGCGGAATTTCATGTCCGCTATTTACATAATTCGTGATTTTTGTTTCATCAGCATTAGACAGTGGTCCTAGCTATTTTTCTCTACCCATGTTTCGTTTGGTAACATGAAGACATCATCTGGCGTTATAAAGACTCGGATAGAGATACTAATTTTTTAAAAAAATAAAAAAGTGGGTAAATCAAACTATTTTTACCTAACCGCCCAACTGTCGGTTCGTGACGCAATCGGACCGCTGCCTAGGGTCGCAGAGATACAGAGAGCTTAAGCGAGATTCTACATCTTGCGTTCAGAGAATAACGAAAAAGCTCATAAAAGCCTCTTCAATTTTCCCCATTGAACAGTCTCATGAAATCAGAAGCTTTGCCACCAAAGTTGTATTATTTTAAAAAATTAACGAACACGGGATTCGACTGAGACTTCTTGATCGTACTACTGACATCTATAGGCCGCGCGGGATTAGCCGAGCGGTCTCAGATGCTGCAGCCATGAATTGTGCGGCTGGTCCCGGCTGAGGTTCGAGTCCACCATTGGGCATGGGTGTGCATGTTTATGTTAAGTAGTGTGTAAGCTTAGGGACTGATGACCTTAGGAGTTAAGTCCCATAAAATTTCACATACTCTTGAACATTTGAACATCTATAGGAAAAACTGTTTACATTACGTCCTTTGGACATTTTATCGGAAAATTAATACTCTTCAAGTTGAGTTCAAGAGATTTTATGATCAACTCTGATGTTGTTTCCTTGTTTACTTTGGCTGCCGTTAATGAGGTGACGTAAAAGTTGCAAACTATTTTCGCTCAAGATATGACAGAGCTCTTTAATCCTTTTCTTAAACAGACGAAGGGGGAAGATAGGGAAGGTGATAATGTGGGAGATTTTTGCTCCCAGTCGCTCAGGGCTCTACAGTAGGCTATTGCAATGGAGAAAGTTGGAATTTTTGTGTGGGTCGGGATTCAAACCCGGATGGTTCAAATTGCTCTGAGCACTATCGGACTTAACTACTGTGGTCATCAGTCCCCTAGAACATAGAACTACTTAAACCTAACTAACCTAAGGACATCACACACATCCATGCCCGAGGCAGGATTCGAACCTGCGACCGTAGCGGTCGCGCGGTTCCGGACTGCGCGCCTAGAACCGCTAGACCACCGCGGCTGGCAAACTCGGATGCTCCGTTTCTCTAGAACGGTTGCCTTAATCTTCTCGGCCACCCGGAGAAAGTTCCCGTTCGACCAAATTCTCAAGTTATCGCACAGTGTATAGCACAATGCCTCGTCCGTTACATCTCTTACTCGCATATTCTAAATTCTCGAAGTGCTTCGAATAAAATTTGTGCATCGGCAACGAAGCATACGTCATATAGAAGTCATGCTCGATTATGTTAATGTACCTGAGTTTTGTCTGTTCTGTCGGACATGTCCGACAGAACAGATAACACTGAGTCACATTACCCTTTTAAACACTGCCTCACATCAGCGCATTTTCGATGGGACAATAAGTCGGATTTGCAAAGTAATGGCGTGTCTAAGAGGAACCAACTCAGTGCAGCAGTCGGGAATTTTTACATGGAAAGAATGAAGGAGTCCTTCAGACTGCGAAGAAGGTACCCTCCTACTGGTTTTGAGATGTTGATGATAGCGGAGAAAAGGAACTATCAGAATTTCTAAATTTTTGGAATGATATTACTTCTATTCGTAATATAAAGCAAAAATAGGTAAGGAGAATGAAGCTCGAATTTCATTTTTAGGTGTTCAGTTACTTAGATTACCCGACGGACCTTGAGTGTACATTGTCTACACAAAGCCGACCCATGCTGATTGATATCTTCACAGAAATTCCATCCACCATCCCAAGCAGAAAATGGGAGTGATCAAAACAACCGGGCTGTAACTATCTGTGAACCACAGTGCTTGAAGCATGGGCTCGATAATTTATGAAATGCATTCAGAAGCAACGGCTACTCTGGCAAAAAGATAACTAGGGAGAAATATCCTAAGAGGTTTCTAGTGGGAAACAACCAACAAAAGAGAGAATTTTCCTTCCATTCGCGAAAACAGTCAATGATCTCTTCAGGAGAGTACTAAGAAGACACGGTATTAAGAAAGTAATTCAGTAAGAGAGATTAAGAAAGTAAATCAGTAATAGAGATGCACAAATATTTAAATACAACGCCGCGCGGGGTAGCCGAGCGGTCTTGGGCGCCTTTCAACGGTTCGCTCGGCTCCCCCCCCCCCCCCCCTTGATGTGTGTGTGTGTGTGTGTGTGTGTGTGTGTGTGTGTGTGTGTGTTGGCCTTAGCGTACATTAGTTTAAGTAGTGTGTAACCTTAGGGACCGATGATCTCAGCAGTTTGGTCCCATAATACCTTACCACAAATTTCCAAATAGAAACACAACGAAAAGCCTACGCCTACTGCTTGCCACAGCGAGAGTGTATAAAATCCCATGCACTTCTGGTCAAGTATACTTACGAACTACAAAGAGAAGCAGTAACGCAGTCACTGTCGTCTGAGAAACCCAGATACATGGGCAATAGCAGATCATGTACTGGAACCAGGGAACCACCAAAATTAGTTTCCTCGAGTCTATGTTTTTATCAATATCTAAAACACTACTGTACTAGAATGTGTACAGAGACCACAGAAACTCAAAAGGTAGGAAAACAACTTTGACGGTGATGAAGGAGGACTGAAATAAGCCAGATGTGCACCTTAGTCCTAGAAACAGCAAACAGTGCTAACTCAACACCGTTAACGACTCCTCAACTTACGTCGGTGCTATTCTACGATCTTAAGACATCTACCTGATGGTGTGATGAAACGATCATTACCTTGATACTTACAAAAAGTTCGGCTTGCGGAGCTTGTTGAAGTCTGTGTACTTTCTATGTCTTTATAGCATCTGATGTCTTCAGCACAGGAAGCCAAAACGTCAGGCGGAGATATATGCATTGAATCACAATCTTATTCCCATGGAACAGGAACCATCTAGGATTGCCGCTTTCAGTTTATAAAATTCATGTCTTCGAGCAATTATAATAAATAAAGAGGTCGGTGGAAGAAAATACTAGCTTCTAATTTAGTAAGGGTATGTTATCTGTTGTATGCTGGAATGCACTACAAACTGGTTACAACTAATTCCGCGTATAGCGCTAGAGAGAACTGCCTTCTACATAAACTGATTTCTTTTGTTATACTTAAGTTAGTGTGTAGACGTATATATAAGGGAGTCATGTAGAAACAGGGTGATTTTGCTAAGTGGAAAGAAACTGCAGGAAATGATACCTGGCAGTCTAAGGAGCAAAACTAAGGTCATATGGACATATAGCCTGAAACGCCATCCAAGGGAGATGGATATAAAAGTTCTTTGAGAGTGATCCCAGTGTCAACTCCAGGCAAGTGGATCGCCCACATGAGATGAGCTAGACCAGTGGTTGTCAATATTTCTTGCTCGAGAGCCAAGAATGACGTTTTGGGGTAAGAACTTCGGGGACGTTATGAGCCCCCAATAGACTAGCTATAGTAAGAGCTTGATAAGTAGGCCACCAGTCCATAATACTGATCGTTAAAAATCAGCACCATTCGGAAAACTTCGTGTTGACTGTTCCCTGTTTCATACTGTAGCCACCCTCAGCAACCCCAAAGTTGTGAGACTGTTATTGACTAACAAAGTGTTGTTATGTGGTCTGTGTGAGCGAATGATTAATTCATTAATAGCAGTAACTGTAATTATATTTAAATGAATTATACAGTATGAGGCTCGATCACAGATCTCTATTAAACTTTAAGAATGCCATTTATCTTCTGCTTATAGCGTTGCCTTACGGAATGGAAATGAAGTCCCATGCTTCTTGACAGAGCGTAGGGGAACGACGCGGGAGGCCCGCATCGCCGTACTAAGCAAGGTCCTAATGGAGGTGCTTTGCCGTTACCGCTCTCCGACCGTAATAGGAATGAATAATGATGATGATGATGATGATGATGATGATGATGATGATGAAGACGACACAACAACACCCAGTCACCTGGGGACATGTGAAAATCCGTGACCCCACCGGGAATCGAAGTCGCGACCCCGTGCTCGGGTAGCGAGTACGCTACCGCGAGAACTCGACCTGCGGACAGTTCCATTACAACATTCTTAACTTAGTTTGATATTCGTTGCCACAAATACGTAACGCATTTGATGATTACGGTCTTATAACATGCATTCATACCATATCTGCTAATCGGTACGAGCCGCTCACGTCCGTGTGTTGCAATACTCGAAGACAATCAACAAAACGTTCTCCCTTTCATATCCTCTAATTCTTCAGTGGCCGCGCTACTCTCCTGCCCCAGGGGTAACCGGCTGAATTCATCAATAGTAATTAAATTAGGCACGTCTTAAAATATTGCTGTCCCTGTAAGTCTTTATGTTTGTTACTGAGCAGGAATACTGCAATCATAAGCAGCTCTGGTGACGTTTATGGATTCGGAATCAGTTGCTGCATACATATTACTATAAAATACCGAGGAGAACCACGAGTCACATGAATTCTTGATTCGGGAAACATCCTGCCCGCAGTCCGCAATTTGGCGATGACTGATCTAAACGGCCGTGTGCAGTACTCTCCACGACAACTACGGACTAGCCTCCTCATCAACATTTCTGTCGCTGGTTCGTTGCACAGGTGAGCAGGACGGTCAAGAGTTCCTTCATTCACCCTTCCCACAGATGAGGCTACTCTTACGAGGGGCGGTATCGTGAACTTTCACAACAGCCACCTGTGGGCTATGATAATTCCCGTGGTATGTAGGTGAAGAAGCCATGAGGCCTGTGTACGCGAGTGTAATTGGCGACAGCCTCAAGGAACCTCACATTCTTCCAGAACTCCTTACAAGCGAGACATATCTGCGTTTCCAGTGAGTGGCCCTGCCTCTCCTGCTGGACCTTGGCGTAATGGTACAGAGTGTCGCTTGGTACACTTGACGACCACTTATGGTTCGCACAGCCTGTACATTCCTGATGAATTAAGGTTGGTGGCTGATCGCAAATTTGGAGGGCATCGAGACGTTGTGGTACAACAAAATGATGCAAGACCGCATATCATCTGTGCTTTCCTGTACTACTTTGGTGCATAGGGTGTTCAGATGTTGCCCGGCCAGCACAATTCTCAGGATCCTTCAGCTACTGGTAGCAAATGATCGCGCATTACCTAGAAAGTAGCACATCACTCTCCAGCCACTATGACTGCTGAAACCTCGCATAGAGTTGAATCAGTATGGAAGACAAACTAACTTACGTCATCCAAGGTCAATTTGACTAGATATCCAGACAGGTTAGCCGTTGTTCGTGCCGCAGGTGGCAGTTATCACTATTATCTTTCGCACCCTGTGAACCCACAGATCACCTCCAAAATGAAATAACATGTAGAAGTGAAGTGTCGGACAAGTTTGACAGAACAGAGAAAACACATATACATCTACGAGTAAGGATGGCTCTCGGTAATTTCAGAGCGCATGCACCATATATTCCAAACCACTACTGGACGCAGCGATTGCTATGAGCAGTAGGATAATGGTTAGGGGACACTACTAGTAGGTGACAGACGGAGAATTTGGGTCGCAGGTTACGTGTGTCCGAATGGCCGAGGAGGTTAAGAGGGGAGTGGACGTCAGACGGGAGGACTTCGAGCAGGAGACGCAACAATGGACCTATTAACTTCCACTGGCTATACTTTTACAAGTAAATTCATAAAACTTTGTTTGCACGACCAGGGAGGATTCAGGATTCACACTCATAGTAGTGGCAGTTCAAAACCATAAATAAATAATTTGTTTTTACATATGATATTTCATTATTTTTTACTTACTTTTGGCTGCATTAGTTTCTGTAGGTAAACTTTTCTTCTTAAGTAAAACAGATTATCAGATGAATTTTGCACAGCATGCAAACAATACTTGCAGGTGTATAAAACTCTAGAATTTTCCAAGTCTATTAAAAACTGCGGTAAAAATTGACATAAGCTACTATAAAATTTGAGTTTTTTCTAAGCATGTAGTTTAAAATGTAACAGCTCAATCATTTTTTTCATAAATTAAATAAATCCTACATTTTCATACACCTGTAAGTATGATTTGTATGCAGCGCAAAATTCATCGAAGAATTTCTCTTGCTTGTGAAGAATAGTGTACCTATACAACAAATTCAGTCAACAGTAAATGAAAAGCTGATGAAATATTACACGCAAAAAAAAAAAAATGTTTTTAAACCTCCACTGCTAAGAGTGTGAATCCTGATCCCTTCTGGTCATGCTGACGAAGTTCTATGAATTTATTTGAAAACTATAGACAGTGAAAATTAAAATATCCCGTGCTACCTCTCCTGCACCAAGTCGGCCCGTTTGACGTCCTACCCCCCTTAAGGCACTCGATTTATAGAAGCAGAGTTTTCGAGTTCGAGGCCCGGTCCGCCACAAGTTTTCAACCTTCACCGTTGATTTATTTCAATGCCTATAGATAGCCAAATGTCTTGATATAATCATGTGAAAAATGTATATTGTTCCTACAATATAGTATACCACACAGTAGGTAAAACCATTCCTCCCTGGTGATGTCACTTTAATGACTAGCAGTGTACTTATATTGAGATCGTCGCTCGTCATTTTGAAATGTTGCTGTGTACTTAAGTTGGAACTACATTTCGTGTCATTTTCTCATGCCAACAGCAAACTATGTATTATTCTATAATCATTAGATTTATGCTAAGCAGGGCTGCACGTTGCGGAACATATGCAACATAAACATCTAGCTGTTGTGCGTCGAACGCGGTTTGAGGAATTCTAATATCTCGCAGGGAATGGTGACACGCGATGAGACGGCTATATGACTGTGCCATTTCCGTGGATATTTTTGCCAGCCAAAATGAATGCTGACCGAGGAAGGACGTGCGGCCTCTGGCTGCCATGACGGGTGGCGCCCCGGGGGCGGCTCGGCGTGCCGCTGACGTCACGGAGTAGTCTGGCCTCGCAGCGCAACGCGGCGCTAGCTGCGTGGGCGTCCTGGCGCCCGGCGTCTCCGGAATGCTTATCGCGTCCGTGGCCGGACCGGCATGACTGCATGCGGGGCACGCGAGACCACCGTTAATTGAAGCGGTGCTGCGGTCTGTAGGGGAAACAGCGGCGCCTCGGGGCAGTTACCGCCTCAGCGCAACCACGTGCGACTCCATTCCCACTAACAGTACTGAAACATTCAACAAGTGATGGATGGTGAAATAAAGACGTACAGCGTGTTTCAAATGTCCGGGAACACTTAAAAAATTTATTGTAGCAGAGTGACTACCATTACAAAGTAACAATATACATAATTTTAAAGATTAAGCTCGTAAGTTTTTTTTTCTTCGACGACATTCAATTGACATGCACTCCGTGTGGATACCATGTGTGATCCTACAAGCGTCGACAAGATGATCGAACAATTGCCACACAGGGGCCAACGTGTCTTCTTAGACGGCGGCTGTGGCTTGCGCAGTTCTGCTGTGCTATTCCACAACATCACCTGGAAGCGGAGGGACATAAACGAGGTCTTATAAACAACCGTACAAAAAGAAATCACATGGGATAATATCCGGAGACCTAGGAGGCCATTTTAGCGCAGATTGGTCTGTTGCTCTACCCCGACCAATCGGACGATTGGGTAGCACTGTGTTCAGATATGCCCTACAGGTAGGTACACACTTGTATACAAAATCGAGGGACTGTTTACAGACATGTAGTTAGACAACATATATAGACAGTCAAGATATTTTATCTCGTTTACGCATCTGAAAGCCTTGTTCCTTGATATTTGCTGGCGACTGACCTTGGTGGCATCTCCGCCTGTGCAATGATGATAATGGATAGTGAAAGAAATCGAAAGAGTAGGCGTTTGTGGAAACGTGTACTATTTACGGAGGAGCCTGGTTTCGGTTATAATTTACTTTCGACTTTAAAAGTAGAAGAAGCAGGTTTTTTTGAATTGCACTCACTGACACTAAATATTTTTCTAGCTGGTCTCCGGTAGCCAAATTCTTGTTGTTGCATCTTTTATATTCGGAATTACTAACTTCCCACGTATTTTATGCCACGTGAAAATCTTGTCATGTGGAACACTTTCATCGTTGGCTACACCCAGATAAGCAATCAAGAGTGACGAATCAATAATGATGTTTAACGATTAGAAAAATAAAAATAGCAAAAAAGCCGACGAACCGTTTTCCACGGTGCGATGAGAATAGCTACAAACAATTTCTACCAAGACCTCCACACTACGAAGTATTAAGCAACATTGTCTAGAAATTGCCTCATGTCTTCCATTCTTTTTTAAAAAAAATAAGGTTCAAATAGCTCTAAGCACTCTGGGACTTAACATCTGAGGTCATCAGTCCCCTAGACTTAGAACTAACGACATCACACACATCCACGCCCGAGACAGGATACGAGCCTGCGACCGTGGCAGCAGCGCAGTTCCGGACTGAAGCGCCTAGAACCACTCGGTCACAGCGGCCGGCTCTCCCATTTCAAATGGGAGTAAAAGTTCTGCGAAATATCACTCAACTGTCTATGTACAAAATCGCTCAGTTGCCTGTAGACACTTTCTAGATACAAAAATCGGACGACTTTGTATACTAGTGTGTCCAAGGCTTTACAAGACGGTTAAAACGTGGAGGTGCACGTCTAACTGAAGAACGAAGTTCTTTGATGTATAACAATGTTATGTGGCTTTTCTCTTCCCCAAATCCTACAACTGTGCTGTTGTTATTTTCTTATTTGTATGAAATTTTGCGACGTCCGAAAAAAAATATTGCATTTAACAATCATCATCTTCGACCTGCAGCGCTCAGCAAAGCTCAGACCACTCGGACTAACTATACACTGTATGGTTTCATGTTTAATTTTTTGGTCAAAACATGTCACACATTCGTCGTTGACATTTCCAATTCAAGTGAAGCTGTACGTTGAGATTTTGCCGGGCTTCTTGTGACAGCCTCTCTCACTCGTTCAATATCATTTGGGTTCACACCTGGCCGACCACTTCCCTTCTTGTTACACAAACACCCACTTTTAACGAGCTTTACATGCCGACTGTAAACTGTATTTCTGGTTCGTGATACTTTTCCGTACTTCATGCTAGAATTTCGTTGGACATCCGTTCCACTCTTTGTTTTGTCAATTATAGCACCCAGAAAGCCCTCTCAGCTCCACAGAGGGCCATCTTTATTACCATACCACCTAGCGATCATACGTGGAACTACACGTCACACCGGCAATAGGAAAAAACCTTGCAATTTGCTTCTTTCAAATTATGTATATTGTTGAAACTTCCTGGCAGATTAAAACTGTGTGCCCGACCGAGACTCGAACTCGGGACCTTTGCCTTTCGCGGGCAAGTGCTCTACCATCTGAGCTACCGAAGCACGACTCACGCCCGGTACTGATGAAAACATTAAAATAATTGCCGCTTCCCATACCATAACTTCTCAAGCAAGTGCATCATTTTCATCAGCACTTTTACTACAGATATTTTATCCTCTGGCATTTAAATAACCATTTTTGAAGCTTAATTATATCTGATTGCTAGTGTAGTTAAGAGATACGAAGTAAAGAAAACAGATTTTTACTGGCAACAAATGTTTACAAGGCTGCAAAGGCGGTCTAGTGGGTAGAGCACTAATCTTAGGCTGTGGAGGTCCCTGGTTCAATCTCATTAAGGAGAGAGAGCATTTTCCCTCGTTCTTGTCCCCTATGAACGGCCCCTGTTCCGCTCAGCCTGCTATCATATGAGAACTGGGAAATGTCTAGGGGCTGGAAGGCGGCCAGACGGATGGGCCCGCCACCCTCCCCCTTCACCGCTTATCTAGGAACCACCAGAAATGTAGTAGTTCTATTCCCTTACAAAACTGCCTCAGATAACAGTTTCTCTTAGCTCCCAAAACACTGACATTTCGCGCCAGGTCTCACCTACGCAGTACGTGCCAACCAATGGATTCGGTCCCTCATAAATGCGAATGAAGTGGCTTATATCTGCTATAAAGTAGCAATTTTAATAGGCAGCAGTGTTGTTTGTTTCGTGTATTTCGGGTAGATACGGTCCCAGCACCACTGCTCGAGAGGTGTCGGCCGCAACGCTCCTTTTCCCCATCTCTCCATTCAGAACATCGGAGAGAGTTGTGCCTGTGAAGAGACACAGTGCGACACATGAATCGTCATTTATTGTGTTGCAGTAGGAAATGATGCCCGAAAAGGTTACACAGAAGGCAGCAGTAGCGTGGATTAGCGCAGCGTCGCCCCTCCATCGCTGCTGGCAACCAGCCAGTGCTGTGGCGGGGGCGTTGTTCCGTGAGGCGGGCAGCGGGTAGCGGGTGGCAGTAATGCCGGCGAGCCGTGAACCCAGCACCGTGCTCTATGTCCAGCCACTGCTCACCAGGGAAACGCAGCGCTGCCCACTGCTCGTCTAGTCGTAGTTCACACTGATGTCCACATCGCACGGCGCGCTCACACTGCGTTAAGTCAGCGACTTCCATCTACATAAAAGCGACACACTGTGGTGTGCGTACTGTAAGGCCTTCGGCACACACACCATCAGATTATTTGACTTGTCGCTCTAACGAAGTAGGCGAGCGTCACCAATATGTCTCGTGGTTTTATCGTGGCGTGTTTATCTTCTACCGTTAGGTCAGACGACAGAAATGCCACTTGCACGCTTAGAGTAGCAGATTGACGGTGACCAACCTTAAACAGAACTTGATTAATTTTTACACACATTTATTAAAATAATAACAAGAATAAAAATAACTTAACTTGGTTCTGGTTGCTATTTACAATTGACAATATGAAGTTCTTTGGTCTTGGTACGTTAATCTCATTCTCACATATCTCTGACACTTGACAAATTGTCTACTCATTTATCTTCATGGCTATGTACCGGAATATGATAATCTTATTAGGCGCAGACTGAAACTTGACTACGTACTAATGCAGACTGACTAATCGAAGGTCTGTACACTCGTTATAATACCGCACGCGTTCAGGTATCACTGCGCGAATGTGATCCGCGAGGGGGAAAGATTCTACGTTAGCAGCAGTCACATTGGCTGCGTTACATATGAATACGCGGATCGGCGGAAGCAGAATTTGGTCCGTCTCTGAGACAGTGCCATTTCGTAGTGCGGAGACGGACGAGCGTTGCGCCTGCGCTGTTGTGCTTAGCGGGGCGCGCTCTAGTGGGAAAGTTGTGTACGCGCTGACTACGCGGAACCATGTACACAACACAGACGAACATCAGCTGCGAGGGAGATATGCTTCCAGTTTTATTTACCTCTGCATGCAGAAGTAGTCTTTGTTGCAGTTTTTAGCCGGCCGCTGTGGCCGAGCGGTTCTAGGCGCTGCTGCTACGGTCGCAGGTTCGAATTCTGCCTGGGGCATCGATGTGTGTAATGTCCTTAGGTTAGTTAAGTTTAAGTAGTTCTAAGTCTAGGTGACTAATGACCTCAGATGTTAAGTCCCTTAGTGCTTAGAGCCATTTGAACCATACTAGAATTTTAGTTTAGCCCAACACAGTAGTTTCCACAGCGGACACGATCTGTTTGTTGGCATGTGATGCCTTTACACTGGCTGTCATGAAACGAAGTAAGGAAAGAAAATGTATCTTTGCAGGTTGAACAACAACAAAGTTAGCGGATGTTCTCATTATGAAACACTGTCAATATAGCCCAGATAATTTTCGTGTCATTTTAAGTAAAAGAAAGTTTTTCAGGTGTCTCAAAGTTTATCACGCCACATCTCCAGAACTGCGCGTCGTAAAATGATATAATTTTGCAGGTACATTCAGTGGTACACGTGGGCACTGTCTACAAATTACTTTACGAATATAGTCGGTAATACAGAAGCAATAAATTAAAACGTCATATCTGATGCTTCGGTTTTACGGATGGAAAGTGGAAATATAGTAACTTTAATCTTTTCATCATTTTGTGAAAGGTATAACGGAGAAAAGTTCCACAAATGTTTTAAATTATGTGTAAAGTTCGTTGCAAGTTGTTAAATACTCTCATTTCAAAATAATGAATGAATAAACTCCCTCTATTTGTGCACCGTCAGCTATACTGCCTCAATACAAACAAAAACTTTCAAGAACTTGTCTTATTGTGTTCAGCTTTTGATGCAGTATTATACGTCTTAATGAGTAGGTTATACGACTTCTGGTATAGATTATTCATCCCATTCAGTTCCAGAGATAATCAAGGGGAGTTACAAATTCGAATATTGCCTAAGGTTGCCTGTCACGTTTTTTTACACTCATATGTAGTCGACAGTCTTGGCCAACATGAAGAAGTTCCGCCCTACCTCCATGTTTCTTAAATTTCTATATTTTCATACAAACCAACATTCGTGGGATATCCTTTCGTGCAGATGATCCGCTGAGGGTTACATAATTTTGCCTGTATGGCCTCGTTAGGAGAATGTAACACCTTATGACCAGTGCCACATTATTGGCGATTTGGTGTTTCCGGCGACAAACAACCAGTGGGTTCATAGCAAAGCGAGGAATCCAAGTGTCAATAAAGAAACTCTGATGTATAGGGCACTAACAACATTGCCCCGCTTTGCACGTGTAGCACTAATAATCAGCTGCCGGACGACTTTGGTGGCGTAGCGGTAATAAATCATACAGACAAATCGTTATCGTGGCCCGATCAATCTATTAGTAGTGAAAACCGTATCATGATCCCCACAGTGGTTCCTGAGTTGGCCTTCACTTTTAAAAAGCGAAACAAAAAAAAATGAAACAAGCGCCAATGGGCTTTAACTTATTGTGTGTTTAGATAATGACCTAAACATGGTTGTGCCAGTCTACGACGTGCTTATAAAAGGGATGAAACATGCAATACGTGGTATGTTGATTATTATGCTATATTTTTCATAATGTGGGGCCACAGTCATAATATATATCTTTAAAGTCATTACCGCCATTAGATTGTTTTTATTTGCAGTGCTACATTTACACGATCATGATTTCGGCTTTAAACTGCCATTATCAAGCGTTTTAATGTTATACATTGCCTAGCATACTGTCGTATTTAAAATACACTATTAGCCACGTTGTCTATGGGTCAATATTTCTAGTAAAAGCCTACTGCTTTGTTTTATCACTGAGTATACCATCTTGAGTCGTATTTAAAATACACTATTAGCCACGTTGTCTAAGTCAAGATGGTATACTCAGTGATAAAACAAAGCAGTAGGCTTTTACTAGAAATATTGACCCATAGACAACGTGGCTAATAGTGTATTTTAAATACGACAGTATGCCATCTTAGGCAAAGTATAACATTAAAATGCTTGATAATGGCACTTTAAAGCCGAAATCATGATCGTGTAAATGTAGGACTGCAAATAAAAAACAGTCTAATGGCGGAACTGACGTTAAAGAAATCATGCTAGATGTAACAACTTAACAACATTTGAGGTACCTTCTATTGAATAAGAACGCTAGTAACCATTCGCGAAGTATAAGATTCTAGGATGTTTGATCTAACATTTGTGATATTTCTATTTCTTGACATGTTGATTTGCATCCGTAATCTGCAAAGTACACACAGTGTACCAGTACCGTTTTTCCACCATTCTCATTTCATCCACAGATGGTACGGAAAGAAAACATCACCTGTATGATCCCCAATTTCTGTAATTGTAGCCGCCGCGGTGGTCTCGCGGTTCTAGGAGCTCAGTCCGGAACCGCGCGACTGCTACGGTCGCAGTTTCGAATCCTGCCTCGGGCATGGATGTGTGTAATGTCCTTAGGTTAGTTAGGTTTAAGTAGTTCTAAGGTCTAGGGGACTGATGACCACAGATGTTAAGTCCCATAGTGCTCAGAGCCATTTGAACCATTTTTTTCTGTAATTGTAGAGTCGTTGTTACACGATGTATATGTCGGAGGGACGAGAGCTCTAGAGTTTATTTGGAAGGCAATTTTTAAAAAACTTAAGACGACTTAGTCACATCAACTTGTTCTACGGTTAACAGAGAAAAGGGTGTTTTTATGGTGTGATAGTGCTTTACGGGCTGTAGAAGATGTTTTGATGTTTCCATGTACCTCTAAACTTTCATAATACTGTAGCACATGAACTGATGCTGTTTGTAATCTTTTACCGAATGATGCACTGGTTGCCAAACACTCGAAGAGTGCTACTATTTGAGGTGCCAATATAATCATGCGTCCTCCGTAGAAATTAATTCGAGTCGTATTTTGTGAAAGGAGAAGGAACTCGGTAACGGTGTGTAAGTGTACACCGGCTTCGTTCGGAGATCCTTCGGCGCAACGCTATGGTCCCTTCTGGCCGCCAGAAAATGGCCAATAAACGAAAATGTTCCCTATGCTGGGCTGGAGCGCTTTCCCATTTTACGCTCTCGCCGGGTAGCAGAGGCGGGCGGGCCGTGTCGTTTCAGCAGCTTCCCGCGTCTCCGAGGCGACCCTACACAGTATCTTGCAACTGCAGCACGCTCCACAATGTGGGTCCAAATCCCCCCATATTGCCAACGGCACGCACAGCGGTCCGCAGAGGGCGTCTTTATGTCGCTGACCCAGTCCGCCTTCTGCATGTAGAAATCTTGGATACTGAGCTTCTGCAAACACCTCTCTGAGTGAAATACGAGCAAAATATTCGCATTTTTATTGTGGCTAGAAAGTGCTGCTGTATCCTGCCTTATTTCTTCCCTGTTTTTAGAAAAAAGGAACAGAAACATCACTCAAAATAAAAAATAAAAATCTGTGAATGCTCTCATGTACAACGGAGGATGACATCGTATCTTATCCTGGTGACGAATGGAGGTGATACGATAAGTTATTGCGAGAACTACTAAAATAGAACTCTTGATTATTGGAGAATAAGAACAGCATGACATACAGACTCTTACACGCCTCTTTATTTCTGTTGGACATACATTACAGGCGAAAATCTATTACTGAAACAAACGGATAAAAATCTAATCTGTTTACATTACTTCACTGTATTATTTGTCATAACCCGCCTGGGTAGCCGAGAGCGTTAACGCGCTGCTTCCTGGACTCGGGTAGGCGCGCCGGCCCCGAATCGAATCCGCCTGGATTAACGACGACGACAGGTGTGCCGGCCAGCCTGGATGTGGTTTTTTGGTGGTTTTCCACACCCCACTAGGTGAATACCGGGCTGGCCCCACGTTCCGCCTCAGTTACACGCGTTGCAGACATTTGCCACACGTTCGCACGATTTCACGATTTACACTAGATGCAGACAGTTGGGGTACACTGATTCCATCCCAGGGGGTGCAAGGTGGCGACAGGAAGGGCATCTGGCCACACCTAAAACTAACCTTGCCACATCCGTTGTAACCACACCGACCCTGAGATCTTTGCGGGACCGTGGCGTAAGCGAAGGAAAGAAAGAAAGAAAGACAGAATTGTATTATTTGTCATAAATATAAAAGTGCTGACAATTACAGGTCCACTAATTATAAAACCACTGTCCTTTGCACGGATGACTATTCCTAAAACAATTAAGCGCTACTTATCGCTGGAATGTCGATAACAACATCTACATACATACTCCGCCGGTTATAAGACAATGTACCGCTGTTACTGATACCCTTTCCCGTTCCACTCGCAAAGTGAGAGAGGAAATAACGATTGTTTATATGCTTCCACACGAGTCCTGTTTCCTGTTATCCTGTCATCGCAGTCCTTACACGAAATTTATATTGGTGGCGCTATGATCATTTTGCCGTCTTTCGCAAATACCAGCTCTCTAAACTTTCTCAGTAGGGTTCCGCAAAAACAACGCTGTCTTCTCTCCTGCTATCTCCATCTGTATTCACGGAGCATTTGTGTAAAACTCGCATATCGGTTGAACTTAACGGTAACAAATCTAGCTGCACGTTCTGACTTACTTCGATGTGTTGCTTGAATCCGACCTGAAGGGGATCCCAAACATTCGAGAAGTACTCAAGAATGGGTCGCATATGTGTTCTGAAAACGGTCTACATTGTAAAAGAATTACACTTTTCTAGAAGTCTCCAAACAAACCGAAGACGACAATTTCCCTTCCCTGCGAACGATTTTAAGCGCCCTTCTATTTTATGGCGCTTTGCAACGTTACGCATAGGTATTTAATCGACTTGACTGTGACAATCTTCACACCACTAACTCTGTATTCGGACACTGCGTGATTCTTTCTCCGCTCATTTTCATTAACTTACTTCATTAACTTATACTTTTCCGCGTTTAGAGCACTCACAGACGACACATTCACGTTCAATACAGAGTCGTCAGCGAACAGACGCAGTCTGCTGCTCACGCCTGTTTGTCAGTTCTTTAAGGCATACAGAGAGAAAGAAGGCTCTGACACCTCCGTGGGGAACTCCTGAAGATACCTGTGTCTCTGATGAACATTCGCCGTCAAGGATAACATACTGGGTTTTATTACTTAAAACGTCTTCTAGAAACTCACATATGTAGAACATATTCCTTATTCTCAGACCTTCATTAACAGTCTGCAGTGTGGCACTGTGTCAGAGGCTTTCCAGATACCTGGGAAAATGAAATCTTCTGTGTTTCCCTCCATCCATGATTCGCAGGATAAGGAACAGACGAGTTTCGCAAGAGTGACGGTTTACATCGGTCAGTATGTTAAAAATAATATTTTGTTCCAATATGCAATATCCAGAATGCAGTGGCAAATAATTTAATGCAACTAATTCAACAATTATGATATGTGTACATATTTCTCAAAAACAGGGAGGTGTGCTGTCTTCATCCAGAAGACAGATACCTGTAGATCATTTCTAAGTAAATGACTTATTTATTTTCAACAGTGGAGCCTTTTGTAAAGTTACACTCACATTCAAGAATAATTCGATTAAAATCCCCGCTCGGTCGTATCATGCGAATGTACGCCTACAGTAGTTTCCAAAAATCGATTAAAGAGAGTGCCGGAACGATTCTTCCCGAAAAGTGATGTGGTATCCGTACTAGAGTTTAATCTCTAAGGATAGAGTGGTCGACAGGATTCTAAAGCCTGGTTTCTTTGTGTGGGTGTGTAGGCTACTCCAATACCTGAATCGCCGGCCGGGGGTGGCCAAGCGGTTCCAGGCTCTACAGTCTGGAACCGCGCGACCGCTTCGGTCGCAGGTTCGAATCCTCCCTCGGGCATGGACGTGTGTGATGTCCTCAGGTTAGTTAGGTTTGAGTAGTTCTAAGCCTAGGGGCCTGTTGACTCATATGTTAAGTCCCATAGTGCTCAGCGCCATTTGAACCTAACTGAAATGTACTTGCTATACCAGGATGACTGTCTAGTTATTCGAACCATGAAACAGAGAGCTCTATTTAGACGCTAGTTGTACCCAATCCAGACACCGCTAAGTTACCGTTCTTCACCTTTTCTCTCCTGTTATTCACTCGAATGAATACATAAGAACCATGTTATGGCCGTAACATGACAGGATTCCTTTGCAGTGGCATGTTCCAGAGACATTTGTAATTACTTGTTCTTCCTCTCTAAGTTGGTGTTCGTGTCGGGAGAGACAGAGCTTAACACGTGTGAGAAAACCAGGTTATAAACGCACCGCAGATAATGCTAATTTTATGGCTAGCGATAGCTACTAATAGCCATTACTACGTGCTACGAGACACGTACATGACGGAAAATAAGAAACTAGTCTCTCTCGTCGTCCTCTCCGACAGTTTACTAATGCCGTAGAAGATGCACGCGGAATAAGTCTAATGTACTTTTAATCGATAAACTTATATCTACAGTACGCTATCTGCACAAAAGTATCCGGACAGTCATGTGTAATATGGAATTGACCACCAGATGTGACGAGAGGCAGACTCTCCAGTATAAAAGGAGGCGGGGACTGCTACGACTTCAATAGAGTACCAGCAAAAGCAGCATGGGTCGGTTAGCAGAGCTGAAGCACTTCGAACATTGACTAGTAACTGGACGTCAACTACACTACTGGCCATCAAAATTGCTACACCAAGAAGAGATGCGGATGATACACGGGTATTCACCGGACAAATATAGTATACTAGAACTGACATGTGATTACATTTGAACGCAATTTGGGTGAATAGATCCTGAGAAATCAGTACCCAGAACAACCACCTCTGGCCGTAATAACGGCCTTGATACGCCTGGGCATTGAGCCAAACAGAGCTTGGATGGCGTGTACAGGTACAGCTGCCCATGCAGCTTCAACACGATACCATAGTTCATCAAGAGTAGTGAGAGGCGTACTGTGCGAGCCAGTTGCTCGGCCACCATCAACCAGACGTTTTCAATTGGTGAGAGATCTGGAGAATGTGCTGGCCAGGGCAACAGTCGAACATTTTCTGTATCCGGAAAGGCAACATGTGGTCGTGCTGAAATGTAGGGTGTCGCACGGATCGAATGAAGGGTAGAGCCACGGGTCGTAACACATCGGAAATGTAACGTCCACTGTTCAAAGAGCCGTGAATACGAACAAGAGGTGACCGAGACGTGTAACCAATGGCAACCCATACTATCACGCCGGGTGCTACGCCAGTATGGCGATGACGAATACACACTTCCAATGGTAGTTCACCGCGATGTCGCCAAACACGGATGCGACCATCATGGTGCTGTAAACAGAAACTGGATTCATCAGAAAAAATTACGTTTTGCCATTCGTGAACACAGGTTCGACGTTGAGTACGGCATTGTAGGCTCTCCTGTCTGTGATGCAGCGTCATGGGTAACCGCAGCCATGGTCTCCGAGCTGATAGTCCATACTGCTGCAAACGTCGTCGTACTATTCGTGCACATGGTTGTTTTCTTGCAAACGTCCCCATCTGTTGACTCAGGGATCGAGACGTGGCTGCACGATCCGTTACAGCCATGCGGATAAGATGCCTGTCATCTCAACTGTTAATGATACGAGGGCGTTGGGATCCGGCAAGGCATTCCGTATCACCCTCCTGAATCCACCGATTCCATATTCTGCTAACAGTCATTGGGTCTCGACCAACGCGAGCAGCAATGTCGTGATACGATAATTCGCAATCGCGATAGGCTACAATCCGACCTTTTTCAAAGTCGGAAACCTGATGGTGCGCAGTTCTCCTCCTTACACGAAGCATCACAACAACATTTCCCCAGGCAACGCCGGTCAACTGCTGTTTGTGTATGAGAAATCGGTTGGAAACTTTCCTCGTGTCAGCACGTTGTAGGTGTCACCACCGGCGCCAAACTTGTGCGAATGCTCTGAAAAGCTAATCATTTGCATATGATAGCATCTTCTTCCTGTCGGTTAAATTTCGCGTGTGTAGCACGTCATCTTCTTGATGTAGCAATTTTAATGGCTAGGAGTGTAAGTGATACATCCAGTAGTGAAATCTAAAACATTATAAAGCTGTCCAAGTCGAGTGTTGGTGATGTGACTGTGAACTAGAAACGTGAAGGAACAACCACTATTGAACTAAGACCAGGCAGACCTCATGTACTGAAGAACAGGGACTGTCGAGTATTGTAGTGGGTGGTTTTAAAAATTCGCGTGGAATCAATGGAAGGAATCACTCGTGATTTCCAAAGTTCTGTCAGAATTGCAGCTAGCACTATGACTGTGATTAGGGAGTTAAAATAATGCTGTACAACAGTCGAACAGTTCCTCATAAACAATGCATATCTGTAGTCAACACTAAGCGACCCTTGATGTGCTGCAAAGTGCGATGCTACTGGACAGTCTATGACGGGAAGCGAGTGATTATTAGTGACGAATGACACTATACCCTGTGGTAATAAAATGGAACTGTCCGAGTGTGGCGTATGTGCGGTACCAACAATGAAGTACGGTGAGAGTGGTGTCAAAATATGGAGGTATTTTTCATGGTTAGGGTGACATCCAGTTATTGCTCTTAAGAAAACGCTAAATGCGAAATGATGTGAACACCTTTCACAGCATTGTGTGCAGCGTACATGAGAATAACATTTCGGATATGGGAGCTGGTTGCATCTGCGTGAGAATGTACCCTGTAAAAAAAGTAGCATCTGTGAGGGAATAGTTTGTGACAATAAAATTCCTGAAATGTACTGAACTGCCCAGAGTCCTACCTGAACTGAATGTTAGACCTTTAGGAAGAGATAAATCGGCGACTTCGCTCCAGACCTCACCAACCATCATCGTTAACAACTGTGGTTTCGGCTCTGAGGAAGAATAGGCTGCCAATCCTTCACAGAGATTCGGACATCTGACTAAAAGTGACCCCAGCGGAGTTCAAAGCGTTATAAAGACAAAGGGTGGACAGAACCCGTATTAATGACAGATGTCCGGGTGGTTTTTATCATATAATGTATAAAGTTGTCATCACTTTAGGTTCTTTGAAGTAATCTGGCCATCATTAAAGGAAGAGAAGATCAGCGGCCTGCGAGAAAGTAAGTCTGCACCGTCGCATGCGCGCACTGAAGACGGCACACGGGCAGAGTCGCGCGCTGCAGCAGCCCGGTGTTGCGTGACGCGCAGCCATATGTATGAGGCGCGGCCCACACGCCTGAATGCGGAACGGAGGGAACAGCTGTCTGGCCGCCGTGTTCTCCGGACCACGTTCCATAAATTGAGACGGCAGCAGCAGCAGCAGCAGCCGCCGCCGCTATTAATGACATCGTGCGAGCCCGCGCTTGCCTTGCGGGGGGTCAGCTTCTCTCTCCTCCGCCACCATTGATTTCCCACGCTACTGCCGACACTTTACTTAGGTTTCTGACAATGCAAATCTCTCGGAATACTAATTTACTTGACACCAGTAAGCTCCCTACTCCCGTTTCTCTAGGCGTATTTTATGACGAACATCAGCGCACCTGATGATGGCAACGTGGTCGATTGCCGAAATATTGTGTCCTATGCACACTCATACCAGGCTGTTCACCCGAAATTCATTTCGTCCTTACTCCTGAATCTTTAAGTTACCGTACATCCATGTATCAAACAGCAACGAGGAGCATTCCGTAAGCAGTGCAACAATTGTTTTTCTCAACCAGTTTCAGCTGAAAACAGGCGTAATTTGTTGTGGGATGTTTGGAGTACTTCCGCATCAGCCCCTGTTGCTTCATGAATACCCGGCAAGTGGCTTCGCTATGTGTGACCTTCAAAATGGCGTCTGTGATGGAGGTGAGCTCCAGACAGAGAGCTGTCATTGAGTTTCTTTTGACGGTGACCCAGAGCATCGCAGACATTCATAGGCGCTTGCCTACGGAGATGTGGCAGTAAACAAAAGCACGGGGAGTCGTTGGGACGTCACGGCTGCCATCGTCGCAACAAGGTGGCACTAACATGTCCCGTCTCCTGCACACCGGTTGACCGCACACAGCTGTGTTGAAGAAACGACTTTGTGCGCGTTCGTCACCACAGAAATGCGAATGAATTTCCATCACAACGCGAGGCCTCGTACAAGTCTGCGCAGTCGAAAGCAAGTCACAAAACTACGCTCGACTGTTCTTCCTCGTCCATCCTACATCCCAGATCTCGCACCTTCCGACCTCCATCTCTTTGGCACAACGAATGATGATAGAGAGGCTATTGAAGCAGCAAGATGTTGGCCCCGACGTCGACATGTGGAGTGGTACCGTGCGGACGTATAGACCCTCTCAGTAAGGTCGCGTAAGGCCGTCGCATTGAACGGACATTATGGTCAAAAACAGGGGTTTTAGCCAAAAGGGTGGGAAATGATATGGTGTATTGGCATCGTGAATAAAAACAACCTTTCTTCAGAAAAAAATGATTTTCGTTACTTACTAAACGTCGTTCGTACAAACGTCCTGATTAAAAAAGACTTAATGTGTTAAACATTTGATTTAGCCATGGAAACGAGAAAAGTTTAGAAAAGGTTTAAAATTTTGTTTCAGGCTCTCTGAGAGTCACTCAGTGTTCTTATTTTGAAATCGTTTAACATACGATTAACCCTTTTTATGAGTAGATTAGGACAGAATTTGAGTTTTCTAAGTTCGGTGTGTTGTTATATGAAATACTGGAAATCCTATTTTGTTGCCCCAGGAAGCCATCACAAAGGCAGCCTGTTATTGAGACTGAGCACAACGAACTGGGTAACCGTTTACTAATATAAATCAGTTGGAATCCCTTGAAGCCTTAAACACGTCAGTGGTTTTCAATGACGTTAGCCGTATTTGGATCTCGAAATGAACGAGTGCTAACAGGTGAAAATTTGTGCCAGACCTAGACTCGACCCGAATATCCCGCTTAACGCAAGCAGTCGCCTTCACAACTTTGATCATCAGGACACGCTTCCCATTCGACCCAAAATGACCAGCCTGTTACACATTACTGGCATACCGTCACCTACTCACCAACCGCTCACTCACCATTTCGCATTCGGGATTTGGTGTGCATCTGCACCGAAAGTGTAGATCTTTCGTCATATATTGACACAAAATCAAATGGAAGACTTCCACTGAAAACACAAAATGGACAATTGTCACAGGTCGCTCACTACAGGTACCTAGGAGAAACAATCCAACCCACAAGGTGGAACGCAATATCCAACAGAGAAAGAATATTCAAACTACAAAATGTGCACAAACTGACATGGAATCACTATAAAAAAAGGAATATCTCGTAATGCAAAACTACGACACTACAACATGGTTGGTTTACCAGAAGCCTTCTGTGCGAAAGAAACCAAATTTATTAGCGGATTGAAAAAAATACATGATACAGAGAAATAAGAACGAAAAATTCTTAGAAAAATCTACGGTTCTGTACTCCGAGACGGAATTTGTGCCAGACGACTTACAGAAGAACTCTACAAACACACAGATAACACAGAGAAACATTTACAAAAGAAGCCTACGTAGTTTTGCGTAAATGTATCCTTCTGATTTTCACTTTAATTTAAAAAAATTTGGAAAAAGATGCTTACTGTTCTATGGATACGTATTGTAACATGGCTATTACATCACGTAGTGCTACGTAAATGTACCCTTATGATTTTCACTTTCATTTAAAAACTTCAAGAAATTTATGATAGTAAAAGCGTAAGGGATTCACCCATAATTAAACTGAAACAATTCACGTCAGGCATAAGGCGACATGAACTGTTTTATTTTCTGTATTGTCCAAACAAAGACAAACGAGAGTACTCCGATGACATTGGGCAGGCGTATTTCAGAAAGATCTGTGTAGAAGGTTCTGATTCAAATAGACAAGGCAGGCGACCACACACTTATACAAGAAAGCAAACCCTGCCAAAGACATCTCGGGAGTCGAAGTGTGCTCAAAAACTGGGAGCTTTGCACATGCTGCGGGAGTGGGCGAGACTGCACGAAATACATCTGTGCTTGAAGATGTGGTACTGGAAACAGTCGAACTCTGTCCAGCATCTCGACAAGATACTAGCTACACAGGTTCCTGGAATGAACCACAGTAGTTTTTGGAGAATAATGCATCGCAATGCAGTGTACTCATACTGTCTCAAACGAGTTCAGTATCTTAGTGAAGCGGACTTTGGTCCTAGCCTAAAGTTCTGTCAGTGGATGCAACAACAAGCTGCAGGCAAATGTACATTTGACTATAACATTTCATTTATAGATGAAGCAATCTCCAATCGTAATGGTTGCGTTTCATTGTCACAATTCTCACGTCTGGACGCATTGAGGCTCCAAACCATACGCTGTGCGTGAGTCTCCTCATCAGCTACGTTCCCCATTGAATGTGTCGTTGTGGGTACCAGATTACTGTCTTATTGGCCCATAAATGTTTCCACACAAACTCACTAGACGGAATTTCCCTCGGTGTCTACGGAATCATCTTGCTGGATTGATTCAGGATGTTTCCCTGGAGGAACGACAGAGGATGTTGTAATAGATATTGGAGCAGCAGACCATTTTGTCGTATGGTGAAATGACATCTAAAGCGCCTATATGGCCAGAGATGGGCTGGGAAAGGAGGACCTGTACCCTTGACCTCCAAGATCACCTGCTCCGAACCCCATGGATTTGTGTGTCTGGGACCAACTTAAAGGTCTAGTGTACGCCATGCCGGTTAATATGGTTGAAGAATTGGAGCAGAGAGCTGTCAGTGCCTGTTAAAAATTTCGAAATGATCCAGGAGTATCTGAAAGGATTGGAAGCTCATTGCTGTGACGGGTAAAGGCCTGCATCCAGGTACAAGGACGACACTTCGAACACCTCCTGTAACTCTGAGTACCGTCACGTAACTGTTGCATCTTCCTTCTTAATAAGACAGGCACTGCAGTATAGTACTCATCTGCCAATACTAGGCAGCGAATTTCAATTAAAATTTGAACGGGCAATATACAGTGTGTGTACGATTACAAGCTGCGACGCAGGAACGACGACGTATGGAAGTATGGGTCTGGCCGTCAGCTGTGCACGGATAGCCAAACTGGTTAAGGGGACTGCTCGCGTAAAGCGGGACATCCGTGCTTGAGTACCGGTCCGCCACAAATGTTCACCGTCTTCATTCCCTTTTAGAGGTAGCGGTTGTTCGTATTCGCAATTCCCAGTACATTTCATGTACCTTTTATAAATTTTTTAACGCTGTGCAGTATTGTTATCTTTTCCTAACTGGAAAGACGATTACACTGAATTAAATCAGTGGCTGGTAACCACAAGTCGCAATTATTTCGAAAACGATTCGTTTTTGGGTTTACTGTGACATTTTTGCTTGAAGTATCGTGTACTTTCAGCTCTAAGAGTTAATGCTATTAATTATAATATACCCTGTATTCGGGTCCTGAGTGATGGAGTAATAAATGTCACTAAGCTCTGAATGGACAGTAGAGATTAGGGTTTAACATCTCCTTCGTTACACCTCGGTTACTGGAAGGATGTAGAAGGAAATCAATCTTGGCATTTTCAATGAACCCATCCGGGTACATACCTAAAGTGATTCAGGGAAACCACGGGAGGCTGAAATGTGAATGCAGAGATAGGTATTTGAAGCGCCTTCCTTCTGAATGCGAGTGGAGTGCTTTTCCACTGGGCCATCTCACAGGTTTATACCTGTTAACGAGCCTTAATTTTCCTGATTATGGTGATTGTTACATGACTTACGCTACAGATAAATCAGAATTGTTAAATAGTCTTTCTGGGACAATTTTTATCCAAATTTTCAAAAAAATCTATCGTTACTATCTTCCAAACCGTTACACTTGACTTCCTTGATTATAACTCGTAAAATGTTGTATGGGCTCTACAGACCTGCTAAAATTCCGGCAGCGCCTATCACATTTAATTTCTCCGATTACGTCTCCTGAGCTGTTAAAAGTGCAGTAACGCCTATATTTCCTTTGATCCATGCTGGCATGACTGCTCGATAAAGTCTAAAAATACTGAAATAGTGTTCTAGCAAACATCTCTCAAGCATATTGTAACCATTGTACTTTCATAAACTGCTTGAGATTCAAGTGTTCTATCCATATTTGCAACAACCGAATATTCAGTTATACCCCAATTTTCGTAGCTTGACAGTATTTATCTCTATTTAAGCAATGTGTTGGACTCCAGAAGCTTACTATGAGGGGACTTCAAACCTTAAATTGCATACTTCATCCAGTGCTAAGATCCGTTGTGCAATAAGAGTGGCGCTTAGTCAGAAGAGAGGAATTCTGGGGTTCCTGAAGAAGCAGGTCTGTTGTGGTACGGATAATGCGTACATCACAGTGTGGTCGCGAAATGGTATGGCAGCTGATAACGGTCCACTACACGATCGTTTTTTGTCAAAACTGCCACGTGCCAATAATCAGACTCTATTAAATAAAAAAACTCCAGCCAATCTAAAGTAATTCCTACCTACAAGGTGCACTGCAAGGATGGTTAAGATTACGTCAATGAGTGATGGGTCTAACTACGAAATTTCCGTGTTAGTTTCTCGTTCTGGATGATTGTTTAAATGAGTAGTAGGTTATTCTACCGACCACATGTGGTGCAGAGGCCAGCTAAACACGGTTCGGCCAGCTAAACACGGTTCGGCCATTAGAGAGAGGGCAGTCCTCTTCAAAAGACAGACACCGCCACTACACAGAGGAAAGAGAAGCCAGGAATAATTTGGGACCAGTATATTGCGTGTGGTCCAAGCTCCGCTGAAGATGCACCGTTCGTTTTTTTCATCCTAAATGACGGGAAGCTATTGTGTACTGCTTCGTGACATGGTGGGTCCACCGGTACCAAAGAGAGGCATCGCGAGCTAACAGCGACAAGGAGCACAGTATCGCAATGCCCTGCGCTCTGTAGGAAGCCTGTATTCTGACAACCGCTAGCCCCAGGATGGTGCGAAGGTAAGGACTCCGAAGTGTAGTGAGCGGAGAGCGCATCAGACTCTTTTTTGCTTAAGAATATTGCGCCCGCAACCATCAATCATACTCCAAGGTAACTGAATTGTCGTTGAGTCTGCTAAGAAACAGTATGAGCAGCTACCACTGGATATGCAGGGCGCGGCGGCGTTCGCAGTAGGATATTAAAAACACACCATCAGGCAGTAACTGTAATTTATTTATTACCTCTTACGTCCATTAATATATGCCATTTACTAATGTGTGAGTCATTGTCCATTGCGTGGATTACTTTTTGAATATGACTCCTATCAAATGATGCCCCCTCTGCGGCGTTGGAAGCTTTCCATAAATCGGCATAACGTATTCCCTGGGACATTGCTGACGGCAGTTCTGATGCGATCCTTCAACTCAGGAATGGTGGCACAACGTGTTCGGAACACTTCTTGCGTCAGGTAGCCCCAAAGGGAGAAGTGTGCTCATGAAAGGTCAGGTGAGTGAGATCGCCAGGAAATGTCACGAAAGCGGGAAATTAACCTACCGGGAAATGTCGGACGCAAGAAATCCATGCAAATTCTGGCCGCCATTCCTGAGTTGAAGGATCCTACTATGAACGCTGCCGCACCTTGTACTAAGAAAATTGTGGAATGGGAGAGCTGAACTCACTTTCATGTATGTCGGAAAGGCTTAATTGGCTGAAACGCAAAGTAGTAGAGATGCTAAGATCATACGTTGTCTGCTTCTGAGCTCCAGTACTACTTAAACTGAGTGTGGAAGGGAAATTGTTGTATTGTTATAACGGATCTGACTCGTCAACACTTGGAAGAATCTCTGTAATTGGTGATCAAAATCATGCAGTAGGCTCACATTACAAAATACAGAGTAAAACTTACGGTTCTTGTTGGGATCGCTCTGTGGAACCTACTTCCATCATCTGACCTGCTCTGAATTCTGCTCTCCGTCAGAGCCCAGAATCGAAATCAATCGTTACTTTTAGACTGTAGGCTTTGAGGGAGAGCAGAATTCAGAGCAGGCCAGATGATGCAAAAAGTTCAGCCAACACCACCGCTGCTCAGAGGCACCGACAACGAATGATGTACGCCGACGTTTCAGATTGACGTCAGGGTCTTCACATTTTAAATTCAAATATATTTATTAGCAATCCGGCGCTCAACTAGCTCTCAATCCAGATATTGGGTGCATGCATGATTCGTTCTGTAGCTCTTTCTCTCCGCTCTGAATAAAATTTAATTGTTTCTCCAAATGTTGTGTAGACATTAACGTATTCACTTCAAACTTATTACCCGATCTTTTCCGTGGTGTTGCTATTTTTATATCACTGTAACCTGTTTTTTTTTTTTTTTTTTTTTTTTTTTTTTTTCCAGCCTACTGACTGGTTTGATGCGGCCCGCCACGAATTCCTTTCCTGTGCTAACCTCTTCATCTCAGAGTAGCACTTGCAACCTACGTCCTCAATTATTTCTGACGTATTCCAATCTCTGTCTTCCTCTACAGTTTTTGCCCTCTACAGCTCCCTCTAGTACCATGGAAGTCATTCCCTCATGTCTTAGTAGATGTCCTATCATCCTGTCCCTTCTCCTTATCAGTGTTTTCCACATATTTCTTTCCTCTCCGATTCTGCGTAGAACCTTCTCATTCCTTATCTTATCAGTCCACCTAATTTTCAACATTCGTCTGTAGCACCACATCTCAAATGCTTCTATTCTCTTCTGTTCCGGTTTTCCCACAGTCCATGTTTAACTACCATACAATGCTGTACTCCAGACGTACATTCTCAGAAATTTCTTCTTCAGATAACCTGCATTAAAGTTTAAGGCTGTAACAGTTTCTTGTCTTTGTGCATTTGTGTTTAGCTTGATGTGTACTGTGAATTTTAATCAATAATTTTTTATACTGAACATTGTTTCATTCAGATATTTATCATCTTCCAAGTTACAGCCCCTACGTTTCACATATTCTAGGACCACTCCTGTTTGATAAACTAAATTCATTAATCATTGTTGTAAATATTATTGGAATTACAGTGGTCTCAGTGCAAAACATTAAAGTTAAATTTAAAACATTCTTGACTGCATAAAAACATTTATGACAATGGTGATCGGTTTCAGTGTATTTGCAGATCATCTTCAGACCATTCTTCAACGTAACGTAGGAGGTAACCTCTGTAGAAAGGTTAACGTAGGAAGTAACCTCTGTAGAAAGATACCTGTCCCGTTCACCTCCTCCGCCTGCCATGGTTGGAAACTTGTCTGAAGATGGTCCGCAAATAAAATGAAACCGGTCGCCATTGTAATAAATGCTTTTATGTGATCAGAACTGTTTCAATTTTTAACTTTAAGAAATTCATTAAATTATACATCGCGCAACACCTATAATTACAATCATGCGATACAGTGGTGATCGATCTGGTTATCAGTAAGATCATCCTTTACAGATTTTTCTCATATCCACAGGTCTATGTCGATGGCGCAGCCGTAACTTCACAGTACTCCGAAGTTGAAATACCCGCAACATTACTATTGTTTCGAACAAAACGTCGAAACTGCATACAGATTCACCGTGAAATTCTGGTGGTATGTGGACCATACGCAATGACGATCCATCCATAGTGGAATAATGCCAACGATTTGACCAAGGCCGCACAATGTGCAACAGGGAAGGGAGGCGTCGACATCGACCACATACCACAAAGTCCAGGGAATCAAGGAAGTGACTCGCAGCAAACCAAGTTTTTGAATGATGACGTCGTTCGGACAGCGGATCGTGAATAGCTCCATGCCCAAGGAGCGTATTTCCGTCGTTGTTGAACTGAGCTTCCCGACAATTATTTACAAGGATTTGATGACTACACTGAAAAGTAGGTCATATAACTGTCACTTTGAAGTGTAGTGACTATGGCATTACCAACCCATAATGTTGTGTAACTAACTCTCTATAGTCCTTCGTAATTATCTGGCAATGGAGAACCGTGAGGCTCTTTATTATGGCCACTACATTGCTTTCATCCATACTTAAGCAGAGATGTTGCTCATTACAGCAAGTGAGAATACCATCTAACAATCCTTGCACTTTCACAAGACAGTCTAGCGACGATACTTCTTTGTAGACGACGGCATGCACAGCGAATAGCTTGGTAACACTTCTGACGCTGTCTGATAAATCATTAAATTTTATTGAGCACATGATTAGTGCTATTGTCCCTATCTGATAAATCGTTAAGGCTTATTGAGTACACTGCTGGTTCTATTACGCCTCTCTGCTCCACAAGCGATGTTACTCTCATTACTGTTGAAAATTTGCCACCAGGTTTACCTGCTTTGTCAACCAGGGATTGGCTGACTAAAGAGCACAAAGGAAACATATATAGGACCTATGTAGTGGTAGTGAGGATGAATCGTCTATTTATTAAGACATAAAAATCTTTTAACAAAAAGTAATTCACCTTGATCACCATTGCAATTCAGCATTAAGAAAAAATACAGCTGAAGAAACATACTACAGATTAAATAAGTGTATAACTAATGCTGAACGGTCATCGTAGTTTTCCGAATTTCGCCGACGAAAAAGAAACGTAGGTGTGAGTAATTAGCCTGGCTTCTAAAAAGAAAGAAAAGGCATTTGGCAAGCAATTATGATCTGAGGATAATACTTACCATACATATGTTCTACAATGAAAATGAAAAATTGGTTAGTGTAATTCAAAGGATAGGCATTAAGCATTCCCAGAGACAAATAACTTCCAATACAGTCAATATTCTGGGGTATATGAAAATTGAGAAAATTCATATGCAGGGTAATATTCAAATTTTGGTTATTTCAGGATACAAATTATTCCCACTGGCGTTGTACTTGGATGAGTGGTGCAGCAGAAACAGATTTTAATGTCTCTGACTAGAAGCTAAATTCCAATAGCAATAGATAGTAATTTCACAATCCGCAGATGATTTAGCGTTTCTTACTGAAAGAAATGAATACCTGACCATAAAAAAGGTTGCTGAGTTGTTTTAAGAAGAATTAAAACTTGAATTAAGTGAAGTATCCTACTAACAGTTTAGCTTGCAGAGAACGAAGAAGACGAATTACTACTGCTGTAGTCCACACAGACGAATAAAACCAAGAAAGCATAGAAATCTCGACTTGAATGGTGAACTGAGACTTTTTGCATATATAAAATCATTTTTCCTGAGGCACTGAGAGACAAGAGAGGAAACATTTGCGGTAGCTTTGCGTCTAGAGAATGGCGCTGCATGAAAATAATTTGTAGCCAACGGACACCCTGAGAAGAAAGCACCATGACGTGTAACTATGCACAGCTATGACTGCATGCAAATAAACAAATATTTAAAAGGACCATACAAAACAAAATAAGAGATAATGGGAGTTTGCAATGCAAGAATCAAAAGTAGTGGCTCAAGTGAGAACATACAGAATAATAGAACTAACTGAGAGGAAGCTCTGTTCAAAACTTCAATTCGTAAACAACTGACACTGCAGCGAAAATGACAAGCCACTCGCCGTTTAAACATTATAAAACACAAACTTAGAAATGGAAAGGGAGACAGTGTGAAGATGGGAAGCCAATACCGAAACATTTTTCGGTTTTCTTTATGGAAATATACAGAATGGAGAAAACAGGCGATTTTCCCCTTAAAAACAACAATTATCGTCCGATGCTGTTAAAGTTGGTAATGTATTTACTATTACTAACATAGACTTCAGTCTGTTCTCTGTTTAGAGTTGTGATTTAGATTTTCCATTATTTTGTTTAACAAGTGCAGTAGAATGCAGCAGAACTTCATTCTATTATGACGGTAGCTCCCCATTTTCATTCCTCCTCAAATGATCTTGTGGTGACCTGCCTTTACTAAACCTATATATTTATCATTTTTTGTGTCTTCCTTTCTCTATAGCAATCAAACTTCAAATGCTTAACTATACTGGAATATGAACAGAATTTTGATTACACTCATCAGGTCTCAGTACTTGCTAGGAATAAAATCTTTTACTGCAATATCTTCGAATAGTTTCGGTAACCCTAGCTGCCGTGTGGTTATTGGTTTCCTGTTTTAGAGTACCTCCGCTTCCATTGCACAATATCACATGTCGCATCGAATTATGGCACTTCGTTCTTCTGTAATTACATATTTCCTCTGTTTTGACAAGGCAAATTCGGTACAAATTGATTCAATCTCGCAAATTACCGTTGTCCAGTTAATGAACTTTTTTACAGCATCGTGTCGTTACGAACAGGAAATTTAATAATGAAAACGAAGCTTTTTGCGAAGTAAATATATCAGTCTTGACCATAACAGAGGCGATGTTCTGGAATGAGTCTACTTGTGTTTAATTTGAGAACAGAAAATTCCTTGCACTTTCGCTCGAGGGTATCTGTGATTTAGGTTCCTGTATCAAGAACTGTCAATCTCACAACTGTCTTCATTATCTGGAACATTAGTAAACATAACCTAATATTTATATTTGCGGTCAGTGAAATGTCTAATTTAAGTATAACTTGAAGTTGAGCTGTTATTGATGTTAGCAATGGAATTAACGGATCGAATGATTTCAGGGTGGAAAAGAAAGAAATAACGAGAGAAAGAGAGACGGCCTATTAGGCCACTTATTTTCTGTTATGGTGTTGACATGTTAGTTTTCTACCAACATCCACTTTTTTTCATCGTCGACATCTGTGGAACTATACTCTGTAGGTGTTCATACCGCCTTCTTCCGTTTTCTTTTTTTATTTCTATTGCGAAATTTCTACTTGAAGTTCTTTCCTAATGCCATTTTATTTTCGGTTCGACATGCTTTATTGCAATGTCCCGTACTTCTTAAAAAATTTAGTTCCCGTCTTTGAATATAATTTTGTTGACTCTTATTTTTCCCATGATTCTCGGGAGAAAAATTATATTCTTAAATTTTGTTTAAGTCCCTTGTTGTATTTCACTTTCTATGTGACCGTTGATTGTTAGATAAATCATGCTAAACTTGTTCACTTAATTTTCGAGAGCACTACTGTAAGACAGTTCACAGTCAAAGAAAGGTTGTTGGCCTGGTCCAATATTCCATTATTAATTGCTTTTTAATTTTGTATATAGTGTTCACCTGGAATTCATTGTTTAAATTCTGTTAGTTGGTATTTAATATTATTTTCAGTAAATGTTTAAAAAATATTTTATGTTGATTTTTGTAGTTTCTTCTCTTCAATGTGAATCAAGTTGAAGTCTGCATAAAAACGTAGTGAGCTTAACCGTAAAAATTCCTGAACTGAAATTCTCTCGTTAATTATTAAACACTGTCTGCTTACAGCACTTTCTATGTAACAAGTCTCTAAATAAAATGCATTCTCGAGTCACACTTTTATTTGCTGGTATTGAGTCTGTTAGTTTTTCCGTCAGTATTGGTCACCATTGCCATTTAGTTCTCATTGTTAATACGATTTGGAAGACGTATCCCTCGTATTTCAGTTTCTTTTGTATCATAACACTGCTGAAAGCTTTCTCAAAGATGCTTAAAGCTAAGTGCGTTTCTTGGTTAAATTACCTTTGCTTTTCTATGAATAGATGTAAAACAAAAATTGTGCCATTAGTGGAACGACCTTTCCTGAATTTACGTGTTATGTATGACAGGACTTAAAAAAATATGTTAAACATTATTGTGACTGGCCAAATAAATTTTACTGAATGGCGCACTACACTTCAAAGTGATACTGATACATGCCATTATTATTCAACATTGTCACCGAGTATCCGTACACAAAAAGTAGGAACTTTCTACTAATTGCACAATTTCTCTCTGTCAGAAATCCGCTCCTTCGTGGGGGAGCCACTCGGGAACCGTTGTGTGAAAATCCTCCTTCTTGAAAAATATTTTCCTTCCAGATTTTCTTTCAACTTGCCGGAGAGATGGAAATCGTTTGATCAAATATGTGGACTTTCCGATGAGCACTACCCAAACCGCTTCGGCCCTGATCAAACTGCTGGCAGCTTTTCATTAAGACTTTGCGTGACGTTGTATACGGAACACGTATCGCCAGGGTTTCACGGTGAATCTGTGGGAAATTTAGATATTTCGCCCTCAAGAGTCGCACTGTCTTCGGTAATTCAATTACGTTTCTAATTAATGGTCCATTTCACACCACACTGTGATGCATCCGCTATCTGCAATGCAGCAATGAAACATCGCACATGTTCTCTCGTCTGTCAATGCACCACTCTTCTTGTGCAGTGGTCTTAGTGTCGAAAGACTTGTGAAACTACCTCCATGAAGTCCCTACGTGTATGTTCTACTGTATCCGCATTATGAGCACTAGATATCTCTCTTTAGTGCAGAATAGTTTTAATGTATTGTTATTATGTAATACCTTGCTGTTAATGGCTCACAAGGTAAAGGATGTCATGAGTACAAGTGCTGGTGACCGAGGATGGTGTACTGAACAACATTAGACCAGTATTTATGTCGTTTGCCGACTACCGTTTGTAGCTATTACAAGTCACATTTTTTTAGGTGGTTTGTAACTCCAAGTATGTGTGGTAAGACCAACCTATGAATGCTGGGCAGCAGAACATCTGCTGAAGTGCGGATACGTGGACGCAAAACGGTCAAGCTAAACCGACAGGTGTAGCTCAATCAGCGGTGCAGTTACGACCACAGCGAAGTCATAAAGACATCGGATTTGTGACGTGTTTGTGAGAATATTATTCGAAGTACATATTACGTTCCATGTAAAAATATTAGCCCTTATACCCATTATACCCTGTATAACATTTGCCCACTTTCACCAGTGAACCTATCATAGTACTCCCCAATCTCTAATCAGCTATAATGTTTCAGTTTAACTAACACCGGTGTCGTCACTATACGATAGCAGGGGTTCATCATGTATGTTGCTATGCTCTCCAATTCTGTTGCTGTGTTCCGTTTGTCAATTGTCTGAAAAGTGTAGTCGTAATCTGTATGCTATTTAAAGTATTATGTCGTAGGTAGTTCTTATATCCTACATTCAATAGCACTAAAGAACTTAATACTGGTGGATGATAAAGTGATAAAGTAGCCGTTCCCACATACAAATCTGTAGCGTTTCTGTTGGAGAAAACCCCCATCTGACGCGAGACAGAAGATGGTTCAAATGGCTCTGAGCACTATGGGACTCAACTGCTGTGGTCATCAGTCCCCTAGAACTTAGAACTACTTAAACCTAACTAACCTAAGGACATCACACACATCCATGCCCGAGGCAGGATTCGAACCTGCGACCGTAGCAGTCGCACGGTTACGGACTGCGCGCCTAGAACCGCGAGACCACCGCGGCCGGCGAGACAGAAGAGAAAGCACACACACCTCCCTAGACAATAACGCTTCAGGCGCCTTCAAAAAACCATTCTAGATGCTTGTCTACAGAACCAGGTCTGCTCTTATTGTTCCATAGCACATTATCGACAGTAATATATAGGAGGAGATAGGGGAAGAGACATGACAAATAGAAGCCTCCATAGGAGTGTAGCTTTGCAGATACTGAAAAACTAGCCGTTGTGTTGTATTGTATTGTATGGAACTGGGGACCTAGAAACGACAGAGGGGCTTCGTCCCCACCGTAGCCCTCAGTGGTTCACAACAGGCCACAGCAGTCCACCCACATCACCGCCCCCCCCCCCCCCCCCCCCCCCTCGGGAACGCCACAACCCAGACGAGTGTAGCTCCAGTGTTAGCGTGGTAGAGCAGAGTAATTATGGTGTACGCATAGGTGGAAACAATGTTTGCACAACAATCGCCGACATAGAGTAACTGAGGCGGGATAAGGGAAACCAGCCCGCATTCGCCGAGGCAGATGGTAAAACCGCCTTAAAAACCATCCCCAGACTTGGCGGCACACCAGACCTTGAAACTAGTCCACCGGGCGGATTCGTGTCGGAGATCGGCACGCCTTTCCTCTAGGAATTCAGGTTGTTAGACCGGACGGCTAACCGGGTGAGCAAAACTAAGAGTTACTGGAGGTTATATTTCTTTTAGAATGGCAAATTATTGATGAGAGCTTGTATCTTTAAACATGACAGAAGAGAACATTACACAAAAACAACGAAAGTTGCTAACAAATAATTCGATTGGTGAGCTAAAGTACCTGAGCTAGTCAGCAAGATGCATAGACATGACAGAAACAAATTATGCAGAACAAGATAGGAGAAACCTTCTAACGTGGGACATACTCCTGCGACATCTCTAACGGGGCACTTTAACTGGTGCACAGAGGTCGCTTAATAATTTTGTTCATTCTGTCTTAGGCGGTAGGCGCTAGTTTCTGCAAAACGACAGCCATCACTGTTTCCAGAGGCTGCAGAACTTTTATCTGGAGGCGCAATACGCATATCACACTGCGGTTGTGTCATATTATTACGAAATGTAAAGCTTGACAACCATACTTATCCACTGGTAACAACAAAAATCTGGTAAAGCGTCCCTGATATGGTTATTAACGCAGCAGATACACGTACTACTTGTTTAATTTATACGGTAGTGTGAGATAATCTTTGCAATGGGCGATCAGTTTTTCTGTAATTGAAAACAGATATTTTCTGTGGAAATAAAGCAACTGAAATATGAATATTTAAATTCTTGCGCATGACAAATTAATGACTTTATCTGTTGTTAATTGCTAATGCTGCATTCAACTGGAATGATTTCATTATTAATAAATTTAAGTTATGCTAATTATTTTCCAAATGTGGGGTCTTAGTCAATTGCATACATCAGGTCGTTAACTACCAGTTTTCGAGAATACAAATGACATAATTTTACAACTGTTGCATTTATAACCAAATACACTTAAATCTAAATGCGCAAAGAATGAAATGTAAGAGTGCTACTACACACCTAACAGACCACTATCGGTGGAGAAAAGAAATTTTTAACTCACGCATTTTCCGGATCATAGTGGTGAAGTGAAAACGTTAGCGCATTTGCGCCCAGGAGGTAAACTGTTCCCATACTCGTATGTGTGTCCTATTTCCAGCGTTTCTTAGTTACCTTAAAATGTTTGAAGTAAGGATCAGGATGCTCGCTTAAGCAGTGTCACTATGGATTTCCTTTTTCATCCCTCTCCAAACCTAGATCATTCTCTGTTCTTCCATGACAATGGAGGGAGCATCTACTATAATGAGAAATTTATAAACTTGTAATAAACTGGCTTATTTAAAAGGCATACTTATTTTGCCGTTTAAATGGTAAAAGTTATGTGCGTTATCAGATCAAGAAAAATTCAAACCTGCTTGCACCTAGCTCCAACAAGTATCAATATTATGTATAGTTTGAGAATAAGAACAAACATTATTCATTTTATTTTGAATGTAATTTCTACAGTTGTTTCATTATGTTTTGACAAGTAATCGACAGAATAATGAACTGTATCCTTTAGTTTTACTAGAAATTAACCTCGATGTCTTGAAGTTATGAATCACATATTCCTAGATCATCCGAAAATAAATTGTGCCCTTCCTTCATGGAGACTCACACTTAAAGCGACGGGTCTTCTGGTAAGTTGCATGTACTACGTGGAACTGCTATAACTACGAAAAGAATAACCAAGTTACGCCGTTGTTTCGGTACTTGTTAAACACAAACAAACCAAACACAGGTTGTCAGACTTTTTTCTTAACAAATTAGCATCTCAATTGAAATAAATTATCTTGACCAACGTGACAAGGTGAGTCAGTTTCTGTTGAACTGTACAACACAGACCTCTGTCAATCGTTGGCCGGAAAAATAACTACATTCGTCAGTGTGAGGTTAAAGAAAAGTTTCAACCAGATATCATCAGATTTTTTTAAAAAAAAGGAAAATAAAATGTAGGAAAATCACATTTACTGTGCATCTATATCTCAATTAATATAAAACTTATCTTAACCTCTACAATATTTTCGTATTCTGTGTTACATGTTCGACATTGTTCCAGCAACCTACAATGTATTAAAAAAAGCTTCTAAACGCTTTATATGAAATGTAGTCATTTGTCAAAACAACTGACGGTGTACCAGATAGAAACAGCTACGTGTCTTGCATCAGTCATCTGAATTCACTGAAACGTCCAAAAAAAGGGTATTTACAATAAATCTACCGGAAATTTTAACTGTACAGACATCGAAGAAATAATAAACAAAATACCAGACAAAGATGACTACGGGTATGATCTCAAAACTTCAATTTCTCAGTTACGTATTATGTATAAAAATATGCCTGAAATTAATATTTATAACTTGAAGAGCATTAGATGTGTGAAGTGGAAACTCCGTTATGAAGGTAAAAGAATTGTCTACTTTAGTGTAATTACTTGCATATCTCATTAGTTCGTTCGCTCTAATTTACAACAATGTAAAATACACGTTACTGTTATTCTCTTCTTGACAGTATATAATGAGATTTCGTAATTGTTATTAGAAACAATGATAGAAATTATGTTTAAAATTGTAACGAATAATGTTTATTCTTTCCACAATCCAAAACATGTCTATGCTTGTACGATCCTGGTGCAAGAGAGTTTGAATTTTCCTTGATTTGGTAACGCGCAGAATTTTTACCAGCTATATGTAAAAAACAAATGGCCTTTAAATAAGCCCGCTTAATACAGATTTCTATATTATTGAATGTTGCGGTTACTTCCTCCGGTGTCATGCAAGAATAACAACCATTCACTATTACATGTAGCGTTAAAACGGACTTCTGCTGCTCTGTAAATTTTTCTCTTGCTGGAAACCAACCGCCAAACGAGTGGTACATTTTGCACGTGCCTTTTTTTTACATATAAACTGGTATCTCTTCATTCTGTTAAAACTCACGTGACAACGCGATCCCATAATTTAGGATTAATGCGATGAATGGCTTTACGGTGAAGTATGTCAGACTAAAATTCGCTAAATCTCAGCTTAAACCGAACAAGCGCTTAGCACGGGCGAATAAAATAAAAAGTTTAATTCTGCATTGTAATTTTTCGTACTGAAGGAAAGTTCAAAGGTGAGAGAAGCTATTTTACCTCGTGCTGCACTTCAGGAATTTATTCATGGTAACTGCTCAATTAATGTTCTCTCACAGCAGACTACCTACCACTCTGCTTCCTCCCTCCTGACCTTAAGAATTTCGTTACCTGATTCTACTGTTAAGGATATGGAGTGACTGTCCCCCGTCTTTGATAACAGTTGAACAAAAATAATATGCTAATGTACTTTGTGTGTCCTGTTTATAAATAAGGATCCAAAATATTATCGTATGACTCATAAATCTTTGAGCTATAAGGTCACGTTTGTACTCAAGAATAATTCATAAACGCAAAAACATTAGTCTCCCCAAAAACTGTACGAAATGTATCCAAAAAGTTCAGAATAGTGACGAAATAAATTTGAAAGCTGAAGACACAATCAAAGAAGGGTAAGGAATTAATGTGGCTATAAAGTACGAGGGCTATTTGGAAAGTAAGGAAACCACGGTGAAAATCAAAACTGTTTCATTTGCAAAGGTTAGCTACAACTTCCAGCTACTTATCTCTATAGTCGCTGATCCTATTTAGACGTTTGTCGTAGCGTTGTACCAACTTTCCAACACCCTCGTTATAGAAGGCAGCCGCCAGTGCTTTGAGCCAATTCTCCACGCTGGCCTACAGCTCACTGTCTGTACCAACATGTTGTCTTCATAGCCAGCGGTTCATGTGAGCAGAAATGAAACTCATAGTCAGACAATTATGGACTGTATTGTGGGTAATCAAACATTTACAATTAAAAACGATGCAGGAACATCTCCATTGCTCCTGCAGGATGCTGCTGAAAATTGTCTTGAAGAAGAAAACGCACGATAGTTATGTAATGTTGGCTGCATAGTTTCAGGCGAAATTTCTCATCAGGCCCTCGTACTTGGGGGGTGGGGGGGAGACACTACTGTTCTACGTATCTTTATGTGTTCTTTGTGTCTCAGAACTAAAAAGAACGACTTAACGCGATCGATGGGCATACTAGAGATGACACTGCCCAACACAGCTATGCAAAACTTCATCGGATTTTCACTGTGGTTTCCATTTCGCGACCGATCGTTCCTTACTTTCCGAATAACCCTCGTATGAAGAACAGGAGATACGTTGTGCTACTGTCTATGCTGTGCAGCACCCGCACGTTATATGGAATAATTTTATTCCCAAGACGCCAAGATCTAGGTTTCTATGAAGATAGGTCGTCGAACAGCTGCACAAAACTGTAAACATGTATCTCTGAAGCCGGTCTGTTGTAGAATTTCGGAACACGTTTTATGCTCGCGTATTATGACATTTCTGGAGACCGAAAATCTCCTCTGCAGGAATCAATATTCCAAAAACAACGATCGTGTGAAACCCATCTCGCACTGTTCGTTCACAAGAACCAGAAAGTAGCAGAGCAACGCCTGGGTTGATGCCGTGTTCCTTGACTTACGGGTGACGTTCGATAAATTTACGCAGTGCTGCCTAATGAACAAAATATGAAGGTAAGGAATATCAGACCGACTGCGTGATAGTACTGAACGGTTTGTTACAAACAGAACGTAGCCTGCCATTTTCAGAGAACTCTATTTTCCATACGTAAAAGTACGTTTATGTGTACCACAAAGTTGTGTTACTGCACCATTGCTTTTCACAGTGTATATAAATGGTCTAGCGGATAATGTCGGAAGTTCCATGGTGCTTTTTGCGGACGATGCTGTTGTATACAGAGAAGTCACAATGCTAGAAAATAGTATCGGAATGCAGAAAGACCTGCAGAAAATCGTCGCTTGGGGCAGTGATTGGAAACTTACTCTGACCATTAATTAAATGTGATGTTTAGTGCGTAAATAGGCAGGAAGATCCATTATTGCGTTGTTACACAATTACAACACTCGGCCGGCCGGAGTGGCCGTACGGTTCTAGGCGCTACAGTCTGGAACCGCGCGACCGATACGGTCGCAGCTTCGAATCCTGCCTGGGGCATGAATGTGTGTGATGTCCTTAGGTTGGTTATGTTTAGGTAGTTCTAAGTTCTAGGGGACTGATGACCTCAGAAGTTAAGTCCCATAGCGCTCAGAGCCATTTGAATCATGTTTTGCAACAATCGCTGGAAGCAGCCAGAGACTAAAAATATCTAAGAGCACATGTTCGGATCGATTTTAAATGAAATGACTACAAAATATTGTTCGCTAGAGAGGCAGATGCCAGACTGAGTGTTATTGGAAAAAACATCAGGCCGCGCGGGCTAGCCGCGATTCTGAGGCGCCTTGCCACGGTTCGCACAGCTCCTCCGGTCGGAGGTTCGAGTCGTCCATGGCGCGCGCGCGCGCTCGCGTTTGTGTGTGTGTGTGTGTGTGTGTGTGTGTGTGTGTGTGTGTGTGTGTGTGTGTGTGTGTTTAGCGTAATTTAGTTTAAGTTAGATTAAGTACTGTTTAAAAATAGGGACAGATGACCTCAGCACTTTGGTCCCATACCAACTCAACACAAAAACCATTCCCCAGAAAATGTAGTCTGCCAACAAAGGAGATAGCTTACAAAATTCTACTTGGACCAATACTTGAATAATGCTTGTCAGTCTTGGATCCCTACCGGACAGCACTGACAGAAGAAATAGGGATGATCCACAGAAGAGGAGTGCGTTTCGTTACAGTTCATTTAATAAGCGTGAAAGAATCGCGGAGATGCTCACCCAAATCCAGTGGCAGGCTTTGCAAGAGGTGGTGTGTGCCGGGGCATATTTGAGACTGAAAGAAGTGCTATTGTATCTCGCGTAAATGTGCCTCGTTTTCAGTATAATAGATTACCTCACATGCCCACAATGTTTCGCACATTACATTTCTGAAATTCTTGAAAAGCATTTGCAGAAATGTACTAACAACTCAAAGAAATATTTTTTGCTACCGATACACAGAAAACAGGAAAAATATATTGACTTAAAACAGAATTTGATAGAACCCAAACCATACCAACACAAACTAACTTAAAATATTATAAATTCATCTACATTCTCAAAGAAGGCCTACAGAGGACTACACAGTGAGGAAAGACTGAGATCGCTCTGTTTCCGTTGGGGATGCGTTAGATTGCCGCGTTCTTCCTTTCTCCCGACCGGTATCCGATTAGCTCGTCTTCCTTTATACTGTAGCACTAACTGTACGCAACGGAAGTTGAAAAGGATGCATACCTTCGTCTTGTAGGGTTACGCACCTCAAGCTGTAAAAACGGAAACCTTATAGGATCACTCTGGTAATAAATTCGTTTTTCTATCCCACAAGTCAAATATGAATGAAACCTAACGAAAGAAGCAAAGGAATTTCGTCAGGTTTCTAACTCACAAACCGAATTCGGTTAATCCGCGCATCGTAGCCAAGTGAATTACAGCTTAGTTTGTATTCGTAAAGATAAGATTGCGGTTCCTAATTCTATCAATGATATAAACTTCCAGTATATTGACACTTAGGTAAAAAGTAACAATGTCATACATTGGTTCTTTGGCGTAGAACAAAACCAAGAGGCTCAGCTGTTGGTTCAATGGTCTGCGACTCCGACATTGAGGTGAGCATCCGAATTACTAAACTGAGCAGACTCCTAGAACTTTAACTTACGATATCATGCTTTCTGTCATCTAATTTTGATGAAATAAAGCCTCTACGTTGCCCCAACCTACGCTCAAGTTACCTTCGGAAATCCCATGATAATTTATCCAGTAGTTTTGGAGATCAGCGTGTTCAGACAGACGGACACAGGGGCTTTGCGTTTTATTATGAATACAGATCATGTGAAACAAGGAGGAACGCGCGATTTGTAATTCAAATTCCTTTATCGAATACCTCCACTGACCGCCGAGATGTAAGCGAAACTCTTCCAACGTGATTGTTTATATACGTTACAGCAGAACTTTAAAGACAGAGAGGAGCACCAACAATTCATAGCAGCTAAAAGAAATGAAAATTTTGACTCGTGAACGTGACAGTTACCCAGGAGTCGCATCACCTATGACAATTCTAAGGAAATTGCCAGCCATAGTTTTGGCATCAGCAATTCCAATGACTCCATCCCCTCTTCCTCACTTATACCTATGATTAAAGCGACGACACGTGTAATCCAAAGAATGCGTCTGATGTGGTGTGACATTTGGTGCGCTGGTCTTGTGGTCCTCCGTTCTTAGAAAGTGTGCCGCGTAAAATGCACGAATGTTTTCCTCCATGTTGGAAATTCCAATTACTCTTAGTCCTGTCACAGTTTACATGAATATTATTTCCAAAGACAGTATATCCTGAGATCAAGTTTTTCATGTCGCGGATAGTTTGGAGACGTTCCCTGCCAGATGGCTGTAATGGGAATGAGCAATGCCTTCCACATCGGCGCCAAAGAATTAGGCTCTCTCTGCAAGGGGACATTAGTAAAGTGCCGAACAAAAATGCGTGTTTGGTACTGCGTGTGTTGGCGAACTCAGTGGTGCGGCTTGGAGGGACCCTGTGCGGTTTCATTCCCGCATGTGTTAATATCAAACCACATGTGTCCCTTACAACTGCCCTCCCACCCCGTGAGCACGCCACGGGAAGGAGCGAAATAGGAGGACCTTCGAATGATTCTGAACCATCTTTACTAATGCCATCCTGTATATCAGAGCATATACTGTGCTTGCACTACACTTCAAAACTGTGTGATTACATTCAGTAGTAGTGCAGAACCACGATGTCCTCAGGGAAGGGTTGAATCGTCGTGAGGTATCAGTAACGTCAAAGAATGTCAAGAACGTCGCCCTGTTTCTCACCGCACTGCGAACTACCCTTTTCGAACGCGAAATGTGGGAGAATCAATGTCCCAAGGGATAGTGTGGTTTCACCGACGCCCTTTATGCCATCCCAGAGCACTTTTGTGCCACTCCGAGCGGAAGTGTGTCGCACCTGTTTTCCTCGGCCACCCATGAGTAAGCCCTTTGATTTCAACGCTGGGATTCGCGGTTTAAACGTCCGTCGCAAAGGCGTCACGAGAAGGTGTGTAGTATGTGCAAGATTGAGTGCGACGACCTTCACATCGTGTGACTGGTAAATGGTGCCGCAGGGAAGACTTACTATGAAATATGGTGCCAATGTGACATCATTACACCGAGGTGACAAAAGTGATGGGACGATTATAATATTGTGTCGGACCTCTTTTTTCCCGGCATAGTGCAACAACTCGATGTGGCATGAACTCATAAAATCGTTGGATGTCCCCTACAGAAACATCGCGTCGTACTGTCTCTATAGCCGTCCATAACTCTGAAAGTGTTTTGGTATATGAATTTCTGCACGAACTTGCCTCTCGATACGTACCATAAATGTTAGATGCCAACCATGTCCGGTGATCTGGATGGCCAAATCTTTCGCTTTAATTTTCCTGAATGTTTCTCCAACTAATCGTGAGGAACTTTGGTCAGATTTCCATAAAAATTCTAACTTTGTTTGGGAACATGAAGTCCTTGAACGTTAGCAGCTGGTCTCCAGGTTGCCGAACATAACCATTTCCAGTCAATGATTGGTTCAGTTGGACCAGAGGACCCAGTCCATTCCTTCCAAACAAAGCCCACGTCAATATGGAGCCACCACCAACTTGCACAGTCCCTTGTTGACAACTTGGTTCGATAGCACCGTTGGGCCTGCCACACTGGTACCCTGCTTTCAGTTCTTAACTGATTAAATCGGGACTCACATGATCAGGCCACGGTTTTCCAGTCGTGTAAGGACCAACCGATATCGTCACGAACCCCGAAGAGGCGCTGCATGTGATGTGCTGTTAGCAAAAGAACTCGCGTTGGTCGTCTGCTGCCATAGCCCTTTAACGCCAAATTTCGCAGCACTGTCCTAATGGATACGTTCGTCGTGGGTACGTTCGTCGTACGTCCATCTTTGACTTCTGCATTTATTTCACACAGTGTTGCTTGTCTGTTAGCTCTTCCATCTCTACACAAACACCGCTGCTGTCGGTCGTTAAATGAAGGCCGTCGGCCACGGCGTTGTCCGTGGTGAGAGGTAATGGCTGAAATTTGGTACTGTTCACACGCTCTTGACACTGTGGATAGCTAATTACGAAACACTCTAACGACTTCCGAAATGGAATGTACCATGCCTTTCGCTCGATCTACCATTATGCAGTCAAAGTCTGCCAATTCCCGTCGTGCGGTGTTAATCACTTGGGAAACCCGTTTACATGAATCACCTTAGAACAAATGACAGCTCCGCCAATGCACTGCCCTTACGAGATAGTACCGCCATCGATATATGTGCATATTGCTATGCTATGCCTTTTGTCACCTCAGTGTAAATATCATATGAACTTATTAGGTTTTGCGCATGTGTCGACGCGTTACTGTTTGAAGTGTAGTCGAGGGTGACGTTGCTGGGTGCCTTGTTTTACGCCATTACAGAATTTCGAAGGCATCTCTGAGCCAAGTTTCCGACTTCTGTGTCGCAATAGGAGTCAATTACGGGGTTTCGAAAAAGTGACCCTTTAATTGTGTTGCGCACTGTAGTTTTCAAACCACTGCAGACCAATTATCATTTGTAGGTGTTAAAGGAACGTTATCTGGACCATGTGCAGCTAATCGTTAAAGTTATGGTGTCAGTAGAATTAACGGAAATTTAGCTGTCCGTGACGGAAATTTATGAAACAAAACATTACGTTTCAGGATACTTTAATTGCACTACTCGTGGTATTTGTGATAAATTCATTCTGATTACGTAAATTTTGCAGGTTATACACACATACAGTCAGTATGCAGCTGCACTTGGTTTCACAAAATATAAACACAGAAATCTTCAAAATCAGGAGAACAAGTATTGACGGAAACAAATTACGTTTCGCATGCGTGCCGGAAGGCATTAAAAAAATGTTCAGCAGGTTATTCCAATAACTGGCAGACACACCATCACTCAAAATACGAACAAGTAGACGCAGAAGATCTCAGTTTTCATGTGGGATGTTACGAACCAAATAGGCTGGAAATGTTCAGTACATTACTTGCATTTTACTTTGCAAGGCGAAATTCGCAAACGCCGGGATTCTAAATAATCATTATAATTACCTGTGACCAAATAAGAATTCTCTACCTGTCTATCTGGGCAGATATCGTGAATGGCAGAATCCTTGGACCACAGACTTCACCAGACTATTAAGCGGATATTTTATAACGATTACTCTCTTAGATAAATTTTTCGCGATGATGAAGAATGCCCCTGTCCAAGAATGACAACGGACGGGGTACCATCTTAACCTAACGGTTTAATGAGTGATGTGTTTGTCGAGAGTGAACAGTAGTATGGCCACCGAGTTACTTTGAATTTTTGACTACGGGAAGATTTAACTGTATAGATGTAAATCAAACCCCTTTGAAAATGGGCTCAAGATACAAAACTGCGTATCCCACTTATGTCTTTAAAAAGAGGCACAGGTCACACCCTTCTACAAGAAAGACGGTATAGGTGATCCACAAAACTACCGTCCAACATCCTTGAGATCGATTTGTTGTAGAATCTTAGAACATATTCTGGGCTCAAGCATAATAAGGTATCTTGAACAGGATGGCTTCCTCGATGCCAACTAGCATGGATTTCGAAAACACCTATCATGTGAAACCGAACTCGCACTTTTCTCACATGACATACTGAAAGCCTAGGATCAAGGCAACCAGATAGATGCAGTAGTTTTTTATTTCCGAAAAGCACTTGGTTGGTTGATTTGTGGGTGGGGATCAAACAACGCGGTCATCGGTCCCATCGGATTAGGGAGGGTATGGGAAGGAAGTCGGCCGTGCCATTTCAATGGAACCATTGGGGCATTTGCCTGAAGTGATGCAGGGAAATCACGGAAAACCTAAATCAGGATGGCCGGACGCGGTTTTGAACCGTCTTACTCCCAAATGCGACTCTACCTGTAATGTACTAACTACTGCGCCAACACGCTCGGTTACAAAAAAAAATGGCTCTGAGCACGATGGGACTCGACTGCTGTGGTCATCAGTCCCCTAGAACTTAGAACTACTTAAACCTAACTAACCTAAGGACATCACACACATCCATGACCGAGGCAGGATTTGAACCTGCGACCGTAGCGGTCGCGCGGTTCCAGACTGTAGCCCCCAGCACCGCTCGGCCACTCCGTCCGGCTCGCTCGGTAACAGCATATGTCTCTGTACCATATCTGTGGTTACAGTCAAAGACAGGGTAATATAAGAGATCAAGTGCAATTTGCGACTGGATTGAGCACTTTTTAGTAGAGAGTATGCAACATGCTATCTTGGATGGAGAGTCTTCTTCAGATGTAGAAGTAACTTCAGGTGTTCCCCTGAGAAGTGTGTCGGGACCCTTGCTGTTCAAGCTGTATATTTATGACCTTGCAAACTATATTTACTAAACAGGCTTTTTGCAAATGATGCGGTTATCTATAACGAAGTGCTAACTGAAAGAAGCTGCATAAATATCCAGTCAGATCCTGATAAGATATCAAAATGGTGCAGAGCTTCTCAACTTGCTGTAATTGTTCAGAAATGTAAAATTTTGCACTTCACAAAGCGAAAAAACATAGTTTCCTATGACCATAATATCAATGAGTCACTGTGGGAATCGGGAAACTCATGGAAGTACCTCGGTGTAACACTGTGTAGAGATATGAAATGGATTGATCAAATAGGTTCAGTCTTGAGTAAAGCTGGTGGTAGACTTCTGTTTAATAGTAGACTACTGGGCAAGTGCAATCAATATACGAGTACAAAGGAGATTTCTTACAAATTACTCAGGCGACCGAATCTAGAATGTTGCCCAAGTGTGTGGGACCCTTACCAAGTAAGTATAACAGGGAAGATAGAACACAGGCATTCAAACCATCGTTTTTCTCGCACTCCATACGTGAATGGAACAAGAAGAAACCATAACAGCTGGTTCAATGAGACGTACCCTCTGCCATTTACCTCACCGTGTAGATGTAGAGTCAACAAATACGAAGGCACAAGGCTGTGTTTGTTAAAATTCTTGATTCTTAGCAGCAAGGGCTGAAGATGAGGAAGAAGAGTATAAACCACGTGGAATAGCTCTTGTAGTGCCAAGGTACAGATTACTATCTCAGAATGCAAACAAGTCTGTGTTTCCCGAAACATGTTTTTATTTTTTAATTTATATACTTAACCTTATCTAACTAGGATTATCAGGTCCCCTCTTACATCGGATCAGGTTTTCACTCATGCAGTACCTTTCTTACATCATATTTATCTTAGAAATAACAATTTTAATATGGGAAATAGTATTAAAATGATCTGAGTGTCTATAATGACAAAAAGAGCAAATAATACTGACTGTGGACTATTAAAGTTAGTATCAGCTGCTGCTGCTGCTGCACTAATAATGATAATAGTAATAATAGTAATAACAATAATGATAATGGCAGGCATAAGAAGAATTTATATGGATACAAAATAGATGTTATCTGATACAGTGAATTCTGGGAAAGGAAAATATAAGCAGTCTGCACCAGCTAAGAATACTGACAAATGAGGCACATGTGATAAGAAAGAAGAATGTACAAGGATAACGAGTACGTAAAGGGACAGTGGTAATATTATCACTGCGTTAGTAAATATATCATTTACTACTTTCTGAAGCTGTAGATGTTGTTCAGTTCGCTTATGTAATGTGGGAGGTTATTCCTGCTACTGAGAGGGACTTCGAGCAAGTGACTGAACGATGGAGTAGGGCGGAAAGGATTTTTCTTTGACGGAAACAGATGTTCCTGCCATGTTGTTCGGACAAGAGCGTTAGAGTTATGTGGGGCAGTGTCCGTTGAGAAGACAGATGGTGTGCAGGTCTCTGCGTTTGTCTGCACACAGCCAGGATAGCTGTTCGTATGAGAGTAAGATACGATTAGAGAGTCGAACATCACAGGTATAATGAACACAGGTATTCATAGTTTCAGGTGCTGTGAGCTTTTCTGAGAAATATCGTGCAGGATAATATCGCTGTAATCAATAGCTGGAAGTATAAGTGTTTCCACAAGTTTCTTTTTCAGGTCAAGAGAGAAGAGATTTTTATATATTTTTTATGGCACAGGGAAGTACTGGTGCCTTATTCCACATTGAAGTTAAGAGCTCAGTCGTATTTAGATTTTCTTCTATTATTACATATAGACTCTTTTTTCTGAGCGAGAAGTTGGTATTTGTTTTATGTAGGGTTAAAGATAGTAGGTGTCCTGATATTTCGGGCTAATGGGCCAAGAATGACCTAAAATGTTTTCCTCTTTTCAACCAACAATATTTCCTGTTTGAATACGTGATCGTTTTTAAGCACCCTGCACTGCTTCCATATTCGCAAAGTACGGTATGCATAATATACTGCACCAGTCTACTAACAGCCGCTATCTTTTCTCAGTTAATCCGTCTCATGAGCCCCCTCATATATGAGGGCGTGCTGATAAGTAATGCCTCCAAATTTTTATGTGAAATCTAATAAGGCTCTTTAAATAAAACAAACGCTGTTAATATTCTATATGTTATTCATCATTGTCCATATAGTTGCCGCTATCTGCCGCTTGAGTGCTCGGAACTGTATCATGTAACATGGCGGTATGCAACGTCACTATGTCTGAGCGTGTGACACAGCGTGTTGAAATAGAGTTTCGGATTCGAAGTGTTCTTCCACACATGGAGCACCCTGTCCTTCGACAAGACAAAGTCAGACCGCACAAGACGCTGTGACATCTTGGTTTCAGTGTCATCGATCATACTCCATGCAGCGCCGACTTGGACCTAACCGATTTTCACATGTTTCCGAAAGCTGAAGAACGCCTTCGAGCACTTTATTTTCATATTGATGAAGGGGTGCAAGCAGAAGTGAGGTTGTGGCTCCGTCAACAAAACCATACGTTCTACAGTGTCGGTATCAACAAAATGGTCTCCTCTTGGGAGATACATGTTCGTGGCCAGGCTGATTGAGGAATAAACACATAGACATGAAGAATAAAGATGTAGAATGTTAACCACATTCGTTTTATTCAGAATGCTGTACTAGCTTTCACATTAAAAATTCGGAGGCATTATTTTTCAACACTCCCTACTAAATCGGACCTTAATCCTTGAAAATGCAATGTATTATGCATCCGGATAGAAGAGAATTATTCAGTTAGTTGCTCTTGTAAAAACTGGATTATTAAATCTTGAGTGCATGCTGCGTTGAAGTGTTGATTGTGTAAAGGCTATTTTGTACACTTAGTTGGTCAAAACGCACTCTCACGCTGGTCTAATTAAAGCCGACACACGTTCATAAAATTTGCTGTTTCACCCCTAAAAACAAAATTCATGTGTAAAGTATTGTAATTGAGCCGTAACGCCAGAAACTCTAGCAACAGACATGTTATGCTCTTCATTATGCGACCTCTTCTGATTTATACTGTGACCTGGCGCACTGATTTACTGCGACTGGTTCAGCATGGGAATTAACGTTCTCTTTAAGTGACATGTGAGAGAAATATACCCCCTCCGTAGTTATTAATATCACGCAAAGAAGAGAAATGTGCAAGTTGCGCAAAAGGTGAAGTACAACTGCGGGCAACCAGCTAACACGTATCCCGAGGACGCAAGCGTGCTGCCTTGAAAACATCAACAGAAGAATAGAAGAATATTACTTTCTTGGAAAAGTTGGCAATTGTCTTAAGAGTAGTCCAGACATTTTGTGAGATTGTTTCACTTTTTCTATACCTCCATCGGTTTGTTATAACACAACTATAAGGAACAATCAGTGACAATGAAACTTACGACGAATACAGGTTGTATCATAAAGAAGCATTCGATTTGGAACGTCTATATTTCTGACACTAATGAACAAGTACAATTCATTGTTTCTTTTATGGACGGGGAACCCAAAAAGTTTTTTTCATACCTTTTCATAAGTGTCCAATATGACCCCCAGTGAGATGTACGGCATATGTCGATGCGGTATTCAAATTGTTTCCACACTGCAGTGAGCATGTCTTGAGTTACAAGTTCCACAGCTGCTGGTATGCGAGGGCTCATTCCATTCGTTGTTGTTGGTAACGGAGACACATTAACAGAGTCTTTTATAAACCACTACAAGAAATAGTCACGTAGAGTCAGGTCTGGTGACCTTGGAGGCCAGTAACGTGGGACTGAATCATTTGGTCCAGTGCGACCGATCCATCGTTCAGTAATTCTTTGATTTAAAAATACCCACACTTCCAGAAGTCAATGTGGCGGTGCCCCACGCTGTTGGTAAATGAAGTCGTTCGAATCAGTCTCCAGCTGTGGCAACAGAAAGTTCTCAAACATATCGAGATATGTGCTTCCTGTAACAGTGTTCTCGGCGAAGAAAAATGAACCATACAACTTTTCCCGTGAAACTGCGCAAAACATATTAAATTTTGGAGAGTGGCTCTCATGTTGTACAACTTCACGTGGTTGTTCCGTACCCCATATGGTCACATTATGACTGTTCACCTTTTCATTTAAACGGAATGTTGCCTCGTCACTAAACACTGAGCGTGAAAGAAAATTATCATCGTCCATCTTGCCAAGAATGAAATTACAGAGCTCCACACGTTGTTGCTTGTCACCTTCCCGAAAAGCTTGCAGTAGCTGAATTTTTGTATGGTTTCATGTGTACACATCGACGCAACATGCGCCAGACGGACATCAGGGACATGTTGAGCTGTCGAGCTGCACGGCGAATGGATTTCTGCGGACTCCTTGTGAAACTATGGAGGATGCGTCTGACGCCCGTGTCAGAAACTCGGAGACGGCCCGGCGATTTGCCTTTACACAAACAACCTTTTTTCCCCGAACTGTTCATGGCATCGTGTAATGTTCTATGCTGTAGAAGGATCCACACCATACCTAGAACGAAAGTCACGCTGAAAAGTTCATACTGACCCGCACTGCGCAAAACGTAGAACACAAAACGCATTCTGTTGTGCCGACGCCGTATTTACTAGAACTTAAGTGGGCGCACACTGCTGCTATCTAGCGTGAACCATGTACAACTCTAGAATTTGTTCTTTCCAACAGTACATTGTTCACCCACATATCTCAAATAACACAATAATTATGATGTTTTTTTATATAGGATGATTGTTTTTGATACACCCTGTATTTCAGACATATTGATACGTATATGTATGAGAAGAAATAGTTGTAAAAATGTAAATGTCACTAGAAAATCATAGTAGTTGGGGATCTTTGCCACTACGAGCGTCTTGCATATCTCAACACATGAGTGACATGTACTGTAGTTTGGCTACCAGATGTATTACTGAGTAGAGACCAGGCTAGCGAGCGGGGCAGTTGCAGTTGTGAACGGTAGGAGTCGAGTTCTGGAGAAAGAGAGGATGTGTTGCGTCATGGCAGAGATAGGCTCTGAGCACTATGGGACTTAACATCTATGGTCATCAGTCCCCTAGAACTTAGAACTACTTAAACCTAAGTAACATAAGGACATCACATAACACCCAGCCATCACGAGGCAGAGAAAATCCCTGACCCCGCCGGAAATCGAACCCGGGGACCCAGGCGTGGGAAGCGAGATCGCTACCGCACGACCACGGGATGCGGGCGCAGAGATAGGAATTCGGATTGCGGACGCGCCGCACAGAGAAGGAAATTTTACTTGAGACGCTCCCATATGTCTGAGTAAGGATTAATGATGATCGTAGCAAGAATTTTATGAAGATGCGGATCATTTGGGAAAAGGTAATCTGCATTAAACCTTATTTGCTGCAAGCGCTAATTGAGTAATTATTGTAGTCCAAAATATATTTGTTTTTAACAATAACCTCTTACTGATATCCAGAGAGAGGTATCAGTTACGTGTTCGTTATTCTTCTTAGTTTCCTCTCACCAAGATTGAGTAAAGATATTTTATTACGAATGTAAAAGTGTAAAAATTATCTAATTTAGAAATCGTCTGTCTTAAATGCATTTTTGATGGTGTACGGCAATGATAGAAAGTAATAATACAGTAATTCATGTTAGTGAGAGTCATTTCTGAATTATTAAAACTAATCAACGTAAATTCAAAAAAAATCCCTTTTGTCATTTATATACGTTTCACTGAAGACCTTTAAATAAATAATGTCTTTGGTATAAAGTTGCACGGCAACGCATTGCACAACTGCATAAACAGAGAATAGCATTTCTGAAAAAGATTCGAAAGATCATTTGCTAAAACAGCATAACTTATAAAAATAATAAGGCAAATTGTTGGTGATTTCTTTCAGCTTATCATTGTTGCACAGCAGACAAAACACTGCCGAATTATCCGTTACTAAGGTAAGAAACAGCTGTAGGGCCTAAAATGTACTTTTTGAGAGACAATTAGGAAAATTTTCATTTAAAAATTTCCTATTAAATCAACAAGTACATTTTTCTAGCAGGACTCGCTTACAGCACTAAATACTTAGTCATTATGTGTGACTATATCATAACCAAGCCAATCTAAGTATGATTGATAATCATTCTTTAACAATCATTTACAGACAGTCAGGTGCAGCTTAGACTAACTGATATCACACACATCAAAAGTAATTTGGACAGCTTAGTTGCTGTTTGAAAAGTGGGGTACCAAAGACGATTCTAGATTAGACACTGCAATCGAAAATTTATAGGTACTGGCTTTCACGTTGTTACCCAGATGTTTTGGAGTCCAAGCCGTTTCCAGTCACAAAGTAAAAGCGTATTAGTTTCAGTATGTGTGCATTCACTTCTCTTTCTTGCCTTGGCATGAGAACACTGCACCGAAAGATATGAAAAGCATTTCTGATTCACCTTTACATATTCTACAGATGTGGCGATGTCATATTGTGTAAGTAGAATCATTACTATTGTGGGTCGTCAGACAGTTTATCCATCATCACCATTACTTTTGGTTTTGTATCTGGCGGAGTCCGCTTTGGCGCAAGTTAATGTCCTGAACTGGCCACCTTCTGGGCAGTTAACCTACGTACAAGATCGCCATCAGTTCTACGAAATAAGTACTTAACCGCCTTCTCCTATCTTGGAAAGGATATGTAGCTTGATCTACTGCGTTATTAGCAGCACCTTATGCGCGACTTCGTTTGCATGTGGGTGCCGAAGACCTTTCAGCACAAGCGGCCACAAATTACTCGCTCAACAAGTTCTTGCGTCGAGCAGTGTAACTGGTGAAACTGTAGTACCGTCGTCCGGGACAATGAGAAATTCCTGTCACAAGCTGTCTTTGGACGCCGTACCGTTGACAACGATTGCTCAATTCAAAATATACACCGTTTTTGAAGAGCCATCTGCTTTAGATTACGGGATATCTACGGTGTTGAATCCACTGTATAGCGCTATGAACTACAAATGTGTCAAACACAGGACCTCAGAAAATAAGTTACACCATAATCTGCCTCTAGCGTATACACATATCCTCTATGGAACTCTCCAGGTGTACAAAGAGAACCACTACGTTATTTTATCAATCTGTCTTTAGGTAGCTTCATCTAAAATTATCTGGAAGTGTCAACGATCTATGACATCTTTGACAGGGAACTGTAGATAGTTTAATGGTCATTTCTCTAGTATTTCTATGTCATAACGTATAAGTGCCTTTGTACTGTTTGAAATTATAAGCGCGTAGTGTCATCAGAGAGGCTGTGGTGCCTTGAGACTTGCTTGGATCACCTCTGCTTTGCAAGATGCGCGGAAGATGATAAATTGGTTTTCTGATTACGGGTGCAATTATATTCTGAGGAAATGGAACATGTCAATTTACTGAACAAAAGAGGAAAGAGACTGAAGTATTTTGAGAAGAATATTTTATTACGATTATTTTAGTGAGTAACAGAAGAGAATTTACTTTCAGATAGTTGATTTCCGATTTCATACTTTATTGCAGCAGCTTGTAGTTACGCATTCTTGTTTCAGACACCCAGAGACATGAGTACAGAGAAAGATAAACAGCCATGCATAATTTTCAATTAGAGTTTGGGAACTGTTGACTGTCATTTTTACGAGTTCCATTTTTGAGAAGATCTCATATGACTTTAAAGACTACTTACTCAAGAGCTCTAATTCTTTTGTGTATTAATGTTTGTCAAGCAAAGAAAGAGATAATTTTCAATATAGAACTTCCTGATCAGAAAATTAATTACGTTTGATGTTACAATTTAGCCCAAGTCATAATCAACTGCAGATAAATAACCCTTAATGGCTCAAGTAATTATTGAAAGCAAAGACGACGTTCCGTGTTTAGTGTTCGTAAGACGACTGCTACGTGCAAGTCGGCTTAAACTCGTCTTTGATAACGAAACTGATCTGAAAGTGTTTTCGCGTATGAACTCATATAATCGTCTCAGAGATAATGAAATCACGATACTACCTACATTAAAGAAAAGTTCAGAAAATATGTGACACAAAATGTTTCAAAACTGGAGAAAAATTAGCAAAGAAGACTTAATCAAGTAGCAAAATATCAATCAAGATTCATTGTCGGGGGTTTAAGGAAATTATTTGTTCTGCCACTCGCATGAAATGAACTCCAAAGCATGAGTTATCATTGTCCCTTAGTCAGATTTGTTATGAACCAACGACGCTTTGCGTTTTCTAAAAGAGAGCACATCGTTCCAGGTGCATCTCGGCAAATGCGACGCACTGACAAGATAACAGCATTCCGACGGTGTTTCCATTGTGTAACAGGTAAGCCAAAATTAAATCATAAAAAAAGGGAATACTGAGTTTCTCCAGGGCCAGTTTATCACTTTAAAAGTTTAATGACTCACAGTGTTGACTTCAGACAATATTCTTGCCATTACGAAATGTTTAGACAGGGAACCAAATAGACACTTTCAAGTGGCTTTCTCGCAGTCAGATTCTGAAACACCTTGCCGCAGTCGAATTTTTGTACTTAGAGTTTATGAACTTCTTAGTTTAAAGAACAATGGAATTCATAGTGCAACCAAGTTATTGTTAAGTTCAAAGGTGTAAATAATGAGAAATAATTAATTATGAAAACTTTCGCCTAATCAAAATTTGCGGTGCATCCGTGCACACATTCCGCACGGATAAATGTCTCTGATCCTTTTAAGTCCGCCAGGTGCTGATTCTTGCATCATGAACACGTATTTGTAGGATGGAGCCCTATAAAGACGCCGAAATATGGATACCAACTCCATTTAGATCTTAATGACTACAAAGGATGCTGGTTTGGTGTGACCAATATGACTGTATTCTACTTTCAGGACTTTGAAAGTTGGCTGTTATACTGAAACCTTCATTATGTGATTCATTATTTTAATTATTTCGTGCTCTGTTAGTCGCACGAGTAGAGGTGCCGAACGGCAAGTCATGACAACAGCACTACTAACATACAAATCCCGCAGCGCACAGTCCGAACATCGTTCCTAGAAAGTTTAGTACTGACACAGGTTTTAATTTAGACTGACTCAAGTAGCGAAAGTTTAATCGTAATTGTTCAAATGTGTGTGAAATCTTATGGGACTTAACTATTAAGGTCATCAGTCCATAAACTTACACATTACTTAATCTAAATTATCCTAAGGACAAACACACATACCCATGCCGGAGGGAGGATTCTAAACTCCGCCGGGACCAGCCAAACAGTCCATGACTGCAGCGCCTAGACCGCTCGGATAATCAAGCGCCGCTAATCGAAATTACCCTGTACTGTGATAGCGTACGTTATGCGCACATTTTTGGTACAATTTTGCAGTTTGTTCCTCTAAATCGTGTAGTTTATGCTTGATTTCCTTGGATCAAATTGCAAGACTCATAGACTTGCCCTATAACTTTCATAGCTTGGAGTCCTGTCGCCGACACGGTCTTCGTGTTTTTGTGAGGAGAGTAGGTTCCGGTAATTAATACAGAATCTGTTTGTTTTCATTTCATCCGACTGGCAGAACAATTAATTTTGTTAAACCCACGACAATGAATCTTTCTCGATATTTTGCGACTTTATGAAGTCGTCTTTGCTAATTTTTCTCCTATTTTGAAACATTTTGTGTCACGTACTTTCTGAAGTTCTTTAATGTAGGTAGTATCGTGATTTTATTATCTCTGAGACAATTATATGGGTTTATACGAGAAAACACTTTCAGTTCAGTTTCCTTATCAAAGACGAGTTTAGCCGACCTTCACGTAGCAGTCGACTTACGAACACTAAACACGGAATGTCGTCTTTGCCTTCAATAATTACTAGAGTCTTTCAGGGTTATTTAGCTGCAATTGATATCCACACTAAAGATCTTTATTTTGAATACTGTACTTCGCTTTTCTATACAGGATCACTCGGCAGAAAAGGTGTTTGTTCGAGATCATGCAGCTGGCGGAGTGGTAGTCCTCCGTCCTGTATAAAATTTGATTGTATGTTATCTCGTACTGTTGAGCAGTTATACAGACTGGGTCAACAAGCTCACAGCACTGTTCAAGTCCATATGCAACGTTTCCTACGCAATTTCATGCGTAGTGAGATTTTTGATAGAACTATTCAGGTACTTGCACATCCAGTTTTTCTTTGTTATGTAAATTATAGGAAGAAGTGTTCATGCGTTGGTAATATTCCAAGAAATCTGGAGTCATATCGCGTTGCTGATTTGTTTCATTAGGCTAAACAGTGTATATGAGAGGACTTCTTAGGCTATGTCCGGACTTGTTTACAAGGGTAAACCGTGTTTAAACCCTTGCAGGAACCTTACAACTTCCTTTGCGATTTCTTTATGGTGATTTTCACCTACAGCACTATTACAAGTCGGCATTACAGACCGATTTCCGCGAAAATTAACAGATTGACGTCTCATTCAAACCTTAAAACAACTATATACTCCGCTGTAGAGTGAAAATTTCGTTCTAGAACTATATACTCAGCTGACCAGTGAAGCGACCTGTGCAAGCACAAGTCCCAAGACGTCTGTCCAGTGGGTGTACCCTATTCAACGATTTGCGATGCTGAAAAGAGCAAAGGTAAACGAAATAAATCACTTTATAGTCAAAATATGCAGAATTTATTTATATGTTTTTTAAAGTATACAAATCTTAAACCTGGTCGTTGTGAACTACTCTATCGCATCACTACCATCGTAACCGAGAGCACCTTTTTGTTACAAAGTACATTCGATGCGGATGATGGTATCGGTGTCGTGATGTTCTCCATCAACAGCTTTCAACAACGCCGTACCTTAGTGACATGCATCCATAAATGGATAATTTACTACTATTCGTGAAAGCAAATGGTTCAAATGGCTCTGAGCACTATGGGACTTAACTGCTGAGGTCATCAGTCGCCTCGAACTTAGAACTACTTAAACCTAACTAACCTAAGGAGATCACACACATCGCTCGGCTCCAGACTGTAGAGCCTAGAACCGCTCGGCCACTCCAGCCTGCATTCGTGAAAGCGTGGGAAAAGATTTCTATGCATGTTTGGTTCGTTCCAGAAGGTCCTACGAGTTAACATTCATTCAAATTTGTCAAAGAAAATGTCATTGGGACTGTCACGAACTAGTCTTGCAATTCGACTCTATCTTCGAGCGTCCTCGGTTATTTTTGTTGTCCTCTTTCCACACCCCATCATCACTACTACGGAAGAAATGCCATTATGGCTGCCACTAGTTCGCCTTGTGGCATATAAGATTTTGGATTCGACACTATCTTCAAACATCACTGCTTTCCACAACAAACTCCTACAACTCCTAGCGATGCTAGGGGCTTTTACCTAACTACTTTCCTAGACTTTAAGTCATTAACCGTCCTTCCAAAAAGTTCAGAAACTGAGTTTCTCCTGACGTATAGGCGACGTCAACATAGTAACTGCTGTGGGAGATTGAAATAACGACTGTAAAAAACACGTCTGCATTCGACCAGTCAGTTGTAAGCAGGCAGTGCTCAGTCAGTAGTTGACGTTCAGCTTCAGTGTGTCAACATTGTTGCGTCTTATCGTAATGCAGCAACATCTCTCAATCAAGTGTGCAAGGCATTCTCCAAAATGTTTTGTAGAAGGCTTATCCAACACATCTTGACTCGCTTGCCGCGACTTAATTGAAAAGCAAACGTGGACAATTCCCTATGGAAAAAAGAAGAAAAGAAATCGTCACCCTAGGTGTTATCAACATGAACGTGCCACAAAATGATGAAGTGCAGAAATTCACAAAAAGGACCAGTGCTTTGATGACATAACCGACATTCGGGCCAATGTGAGGCACGAGCTGAACAATTGTAACAGTCGCTCATGTACGTTGCACTCAAGTGTGGACGTGGGCAGGGGGGGGGGGGAGAGGGGAGGTAGGAGGGCAGACCTGGACGGGGGGGGGGGGAGGGGGGGGAAGGCTACTATTTAGAGCACCTAAGGCATTTAAAACCACCATCTTAACATTTCTCTATTATTTATTAAGCCATTCTCGAAACATTTTCCAGTGACGGCGTATGTACGGTAGCTGTTGTTGAAATTATCCATGTGTTCCTTAATTACGCTTACATTTTACCTCCTTTCCTCATCTATAACCACCTCCTATCCCTAGGACTGCAGTGATCTCTTTAGCCTACAATATCTTCTTTTTTTCGGATGAAAACTCGTATAGCCTCCTCCCCCCCCCCCCCCCCCCCCCCATTTAACAAGTCCGGTTGAAAATGCTCAAGGCGTTTGAGTTACGATTATGTCCAATATTCCATTCATACAAAAATATTGGTGTTTTTGGAGTCTTAATTCCACAGTAATAGTGTTAAATGAAGAAAGTACTGTGTCGTTTAAAACGATTCATAGAATTACATTTATTGAGGGAAATTTACTATCGAAGAAAGCGATGTTGATATATGCTCCTGTGTATCTTTACCAGAAATTAGTTGAAAACGAAAAAGGAAAAATAAAAAGGTTTCATTACAAGTCTCTTACAAGATTTCGTAAGCAAATTGTTTTAACATTTCATCGTCGCAAGCTTAATACGTCCATGCCACGAGGTCTCCTGACATAATCAATTCAGTCTGCATTCGAGCAAAATACTTATGTTACGCATCATACTCCAGCATAACAGGTATGAGAAGCTTTTTTTAATGAGCCAAGAGGGTGGTGTTGTTTGCAGACGCAGAAGCAAGGAAAAGCGCTAACCGTTGCGTTCCGTTTGGAACCATTGCTGGAATGCCAACGCACGTATCGTGTACCATAATTTACTAATCCTCTAACTTCAGCTCGTTCTCACCCACTTACGAACGTCTATGTTATCGTGATGTGACAACTTCAGCTACTTTCGAAAGCAAGAAATATTCGGAGAATTTAATAGGTGTATTACAAGATGCTACTTACTCTTTATGTAACACTTGTAAGCTGAATTTTATACTGATTCACAGTAGCTTACACTGCCAGATACTGATAGCAGTGAGAGAACGCGAGACACTCGGCGCCATCGGTTGTGGAAGCAGCTAACAGCTCGAACTTGGAATAGAGTCAAGACAAGCGCGGATGAAATGCAGGGCCACTTTGCAGCTCCGCAGCTGAAAGCGAGGCGCTGTCGCGCGCCTGGCAAACAGCAGAGGCGGGTGTTGCCGCATCGGTCGCTAGGGTTAGCACCTACTGGCGGATTCAAGTCTCAGCGCCGAGCGTGTCGTCGGGAACGGAGCTGCGTAATCAAATGGTTCAAATGGCTCTGAGCACTATGGGACTTAACATCTGAGGTCATCAGTCCCCTAGAACTTGGAACTACTTAAACCTAACTAACCTAAGGACATCATATACATCCATTCCCGAGGCAGGATTCGAATCTGCGACCGTAACGATCTCGCGGTTCCAGACTGAAGCGCCTAGAACCGCTCGCCCACACCGGTCGGCAGCTGCGTAATATTTTGTCTGTCTGTCAGTCAGTCAACTATCTGACAGTACTATATGTGCTAACATGCAGTGCGTCCCAAATAAGTTGGACATCCACTGGTCTGCGAAACTTGAGGACGAGCTAGATAAAGTAACATAATATTAACTGTTCTGACGAAAGGGCGGGAGAATGTTGCCAGAGGTCTCCCAGTCGTGCACAGAATGTTCTCTCTCACATGGCACGACGTGAGCGTGACTATAGCGCCAAAAGGGCGTGGACGTGCAACACGAGGCAGTTGAAGGAACGGCAAAACGCAGTGTACATCAATCAGCGGGCGTCTACGGTGTACCGTGATGCTCTTCTTCGGCACAACACGGACCGGGGGAAACATTTGGATGACATGAAAGAAGCAAAGGGAAACTGGAAGAACGACGAAGTGTGGCGAGTGTGGCCCAGAAGTTTGGTATTGCTCCCAGCACTGTTTCTCGTGCATGGGAAGCATTCAGAACCACAGGCACTGCTGCCCGGTTAGTAGGTGGTCGATCGCGGTCAACTACAGCAGTAGATGACCGGTACATTGTCAACGTCAAACAGCGGGTGCAATTGCCACCACATTTAACATGACTGCAAAGTACGCAGTCTCAAGCTCCGTAATGGCACGGCGATTACACGGCGTGGTTTCTTTGCCCACCCAGTAGGTTGTCTTCCGTTGACACCACTACGTTGGAGGTACCGTTTGCGATGGCCCAAGTTCACAAGACGACGACCACCGAGGATTGGAGTCGCGTGTTCTTCTCACGTGAGAACAGATTCAATATGAGTAGTGCTTCAGCACGTACGTTCATATGGCAAGAGGTGAGGACAAGTTATGAAGCCAAGAACATTGTGAAACGTGATCGTTTTGGCGGTACAGGTGTTACGGTGTGGCGGAGTATGACACTACATGGGCGTGCTGAGCTCAAGACCTTCGAACATCATACACTAACCGGTGAACATAATTGTGTCATTGTATCCATTACCGATCTGCGTGTTTTCAGGAATACATTCGGCCCTGACTGCATTTTTACAGACGACAATGCGGGACCGAATCGAACAGCGCTGGTGGATGTGAAACGACAGAATATCCAGCAAATGGATTGGTCTGCCCATTAGCCCGACTCAAATGCCGCAGAACACGTGTGCGATGCGTTGGGGAGACGTACTGTGTGGTACATCCACATCCACCAGTGACCATGGAGTAGTTACCAGCCGGACTGACGCAGGAATGGAGCGCTCAGTCACAACAACTCCTAGCTAACTCTGTGACTAGCATGGCAGAATGTCGCGAAACATGCATTGCTCTCCGTGCCAATCATATGCCCTGTTAAGAACCATATACCGCCTTTTTAATGTACAGGAGACCATTATACTTGTAAATCGGAGTGGCTTCAGTGTAATTATTGTTTTGAATGAATGCGCCATTTTTCAGAATGAGATTTTCACTCTACAGCGGAGTGTGTGCTGATATGAAACTTCCTGGCAGATTAAAACTGTTTGCCGGACCGAGACTCGAACTCGGGATCTTCGCCTTTCGCGAGCAAGTGCTCTACCAACTGAGCTACCCAAGCACGATTCACGATCCATCCTCACAGCTTCAATTCTGCCAGTACCACGTCTCCTACTTTCCAGACTTCACAAAAGCTCTTCTGCGAACCTTGCCCTCCAAAGGCAAAGGTCCCGAGTTCGAGTCTCCGTCCGGCAAACAGTTTTAATGTGCCAGGAAGTTTCAGCGCCACTTTTATTGGTCTCATTGCGCATTTATTCCGGTTGTATTCTGTACCATAATGCTGCAGTTCCTTGTATGTATGATTGAAGTTTCATCGAGCTATGTTACTTGTCCGTGACACGTCACGCGAAGGCTAGTTCCGTCCTTAAGATTTTCATGTTCCGAGGAATACAGAAAGCGAACCTTCGCTGATAGTCTAGTGTTTACTGTGTGGGTAATACTCGTAATTTCTGTAGTCGACGAGATACTAAACTAGCTATTTCTTTTTCCCGTAAGAATGTGTTTCTGTGACGTTATTTTCGTCATTTCGTTAGAAAGAGAACGATTACATATACAGCTGCGACCGTACCGCGCAAGTTTTCGAAGTTAAAACACTAATAGCAGAGAAAAATACTCTCATCTTTGGGTCCTTTCATTTTCTGAAAACCGTGCCTTTTATTTCGAGCGAGTGGGTTGTAAGATATTTAGAGTATGTTAAGCCTTATTATATCCACACATCCTTGAGTAACTTTGAGAGTGCGCGCTAACGCAGTCTCCTGTGACTAAACAGATAATGCGAATGTCTAGAATAGTAATTCAAATTGTCTCCTTTTCCTTGAAGGGTTGATGAACGGGAAGCTTTTGATGCTGACACGGCAACCGGACTGGCACGTTTAGTGTGACGACACCATCGGCACCCTTTCCTGCAAAACTGAACATCGTGCTGGCACTGTTTCCACTTCGCCACCTACACGACGCTAGATGGTGCTGTGAAGCTAAACTCGCGAAGAAATGGTTCTAATCCTCACAGCCGGCAGAATCTTAAAACGCGGGATATTTTTCGATCAAGGCGAGGAGAAGTAGCAACTGGTACCACACATTGTATCGACGTTATAGATTCACTTGAAACAATCATCCCCTTGTCTTATGGAGCAACCACGTGTGATATCTTCGACAGTGATCAGTTAGTCGTATGAGAAGTAGAACTCAAGATGATTATGATTACTGCTGGACCGGTTTCAGCCCTTCCTCTTTTCTTATCAACGGCACAAGCAGAACTCCACACTCAACACGAACACATCGTAGTCATCTACCGACGGAGGAGGCCTTGTGGTTAAGAGACAGCCGTCTTCACTGATGTAGGGGAAGGCAGTGAGGAGGTGTTAGAAACAGCCATTCGGCCAATCCAGACTTGGTTTTATCTGGTGTCCATAAATCATTTCTGGTGAGTGCGAACAAGTTATTAGAACCTTTGCGTAGTGTTTAATGGCGTTTCTTACTGTTCTCACAGCATAAGAACATCTATGAAACATGCATACAGAAAGTGCAATTAAAGGTGGAGATGGAGGAAGGAGAATAGCAGATGCCGTTATCATGTGGGCGGTTTCAACGACGTCGTAATGTATTCGTAGAGATGAAAAACATTAGTTTTGCATAACTGTTGAAATTAATTTCATGCGCCTTTACGCTTCAGTAGTCAGAAATGATCTTCATCAGAGTCATTTACTTACGCAGAACTATTCCAAATCTATTTTTGTAGTCGTATTAATGATACGGATTATGTTCCTGTTGAGCTATCGGTTAAAATTAATATTTGCTCTCTTTTTCCTTAGCTCGGCTCCGTATGTCAGACTCGAAAGAAATCGGACGTGTTCAGGCAAAACGTGCTGCCGTTCTTTGGAGCTTTTGGGAACAAATAATACAAATACTGTAGCCTTCGTCGTCATATACTTTTTGCTCATGCTTCATTATAATACTTTAGTTGGCAGCGATTGGAGATGGGTTTGGCCTGATTAACAGAGAGAGCACCTATCGTTGCAAAATATGAGCGAATTGCTTATAAAGGACAATGTGTTTCTTTACTTTACGTTAAATTTCTTCAAATTTAAGTACAAAAATTGCTTTGCAAGGATAACAATACACACCATTTTACTTCGTTTACTGATTTCATAAGTAATACACCTCCTAACAATACATATACACAAACATGCTGGTATTAACAGTTGAATTTAAATTCAACTTTAATATTGTAGTTTGCCATTGTTATACAGCTTATCTACATCATCCTGTCACGCTGCAAGGTCCACGGTAGTTTTTGTAACTGTACAAATAATAATATGTGTCCCACCAATTGATGCTATTGACTAATAATGAAAATATTGTTTTGTCCACTGATTTCGTGTATAGTTGCGCAAAACCTTCGTGAATTAACGGAATAATTACTCACTGATGCCCTACCAATCGATGGTGAACTTCCAAACTGCTGTTTCACTATATAAAGGAACTGTTCAAATAATTTTGCTATGACTGAATTGCAGGCAACACATCCAAGCGAAACGGCCGGACGACGACTCCTTTTTTGCAACCTGGAGTTTGACAGGTAGTATTTAGGCACTGTTGTTGTTGTTATTGTCTTCAGTCCTGAGACTGGTTTGATGCAGCTCTCCATGCTACTCTATCCTGCGCAAGCTGCTTCATCTCCCAGTACCTACTGCAACCTACATCCTTCTGAATCTGCTTAGTGTACTCATCTCTCGGTCTCCCTCTACGATTTTTACCCTCCACGCTGCCCTCCAATGCTAAATTTGTGATCCCTTGATGCCTCAAAACATGTCCTACCAACCGATCCCTTCTTCTAGTCAAGTTGTGCCACAAACTTCTCTTCTCCCCAATCCTATTCAACACCTCCTCATTAGTTACGTGATCTATCCACCTTATCTTCAGTATTCTTCTGTAGCACCACATTTCGAAAGCTTCTATTATTTAGGCACTACAGACCTAAAATAGCAAGACAACTAGACCAGCAAAATTAGCTCCGAACGATGGATTGCCTCTCAGAAATTTGTTTAATCCTGGAAACTGTTTTAATCCCTCAGGTAGAGCTCTAATATGAACAATCTTATTTTGCCCTCACTTTTGAGTGGATCTTCGGCCTTGATGAAAAGAAAACTACAACAAATTTTGTCATTCCTTTTCTTTTCAAATTCCTCCGAAACTAAGCTTTTAATCGAAAAACCTAAGGTTACGAAAAATAATGAACATTAATTTCCTCATCGACTGAGCACTGCAAATTTTGCTATTTTATTAAATTTTTCAGTAGGAACGCTACGTGAGAAAATGGGAATTTTTACCTTTCCTCGAAAAACTGTTACTTCGTCACCATAAAACTTGTAGTATCTGAGAATTGGTTAATCTGAAGCAAAATTGTGTAGGAGGAAAGTTGTAGAGCATCAAATTATGCTTCAAAATGTCAAAGAAAGTGACAAAAAAATCTGGTAAGTTAATATCGCCATTATCCAATTAAATGTAAATCACATGATTAACGACCAGCACCAACTTTCTACTCTCCATCCAACAAATTTTTGAAATATTTTCATTTTATTTCTTCTTATTTTTACTACTGGTACATAACCCTTAACCTACGTCTAATAGAGACAATAGTTTTGAAAAGATATTAGTCAAAATAAATACGTTGGGCTTATTAAGATTTCATGATGAACAAAGAAAATTAATTCAATTAACAATAAATTGACTTATGTATCATTGTATAAAATTGCACTAAAATAATACAATTTAAAAAACGTATTTTTTTAGACTACAAGATTAATGTTTATCTATGAACAATATGTTTTCTTAGTATGTTTTGCTGATGATACAAGTATACTAATCACACCCAACATTCAAGAATCAGCTGAGGATATTATAAATAATTTCTTTCAGAAAATTACTAAGTGGTTCTCTGCAAATGAACTCTCACTAAATTTTAAGAATACACAGCATATACAATTTTGTACAGGAAATGGCATAACACCATTGATACACATAGAGTTTAAACAGAAATCCGTTGCTAAGGCAGAATATTCAAAATTTAAGGATGTGTGCACTGATGAGAAATTGAATTGGAAGAAAGTAAATTGATCATCTGCTGAAACGGTTAGGTTCAGCTACTACTGCTATTAAGGTTATCGCAAATTTTGGAGTCAAAAATATCAATAAGTTATCCCACTATACCTACCTTCATTCACTGCTTTCATATTGTATCATATTTTGGGGTAATTCATCATTAAGAGAAAAAGTATTCATTGCAAAGAAGCGTGCAATGAGTATAACAGCTGGAGCCCACACAAGATCACCTTGCAGACATTTATTTACGGAACTAGGGATAAAGACAGTACCTTCGCAATACATATATTCACGTATTATCCCAATTCAAAACTAATAGCGAAGTGCATAGCTACTACACTAGACGGAAGGATTTATCTTCACTATTCTAGGCTAAATCTGACTTTGGCATGGAAAGGGGTGAATTATGCTGCCACAAAAATCTATGGTCATTTGCCAAATGGCATTAAAAGTCTGACAGATAGCCAAACAACATTTAAAAATAAATTAAAAGAATTTCTGAATGACAACTACTTCTACTCAATGAATTGTTAGATATGAAGTAGTAACTGTGAAAAAAATTTATTACATTGTGTGAAGAAAACTTACATTACACTGACATGTTCCACATCATTACCAAATGTCGTATTCGTGATCTATGGAACAGGTATTAATGTAATGAATTACGTCATTACACGCTTTTAGGATAAGGATCCCAGTAACATAAATCTAAGTCTTCAGTTTATTCCGTATTCATATCTTCGGTGGGCTATCTTCTTCCTTCTTCCAAACTGTCTTTTCCTGTATCATGATCGGCAATGACAAAAATACGGATGTCAGTTGGAAGATTGGAACAGGATGGACCTTCGCATAGCTTGTAAACGGTGATGCTAAATGCCGTTTCTTCCGCAGAAATAACGTCCATGACACCCTGTGCTACATACGAAGTAAATGGTTTTCAACAGTTCCGCGGGTGCTACTTTTTTAGTAACGGGAATTGGCAAGGGGCCGAATTTAGAAGCCCTGCAGCCTTATTACAGTGCATCAGGTATGTTGTTTTCCCGCTCTTGGAACTGTAAACATTGTCAGAGAATGCTGTCGAGCAGCTCCTCCTACAGGAGGAAAAGAGACGTGGCTAAATGATGTTTCTGAGATATACTTAAAGGCTTTGTTTCAACTTCGTAGTACATGGCTGCTGTGAACTCCGTTCAACCTAATCAGTCTCACCAGGAGTATCATGTAGCACTGCACACACACCGAATACGCCTGCTGCTGTCTGTAAGTTGTTTCTCGTCTCCATTGCCTTGAAGAGTTTGTTTTTGTTTGTCGAAAACGAAGAAGACCTGCTGCAGCCAGTGAAGGTATATAGGAACAGTTTGTTTGTTGTCTCTCGCTATTTGAGATGATTTGGAATTTAAGGAGCTGTAGACTACGTCGCCTTGTCTGTCTGTCATACCAACGCTTGATGTAATCCACATACTATGTAGTTATGGAAGAAAATAGTTCTTTTGCATTCAGTGTCACACTTGGTAACATAAATCCTTTATCTACAACGAAGGCTGCCTTTTCGAAGTCAAATAGGTCTCTAAAAGGATCAGACTACTTATGAAATACAGTTTTTTTGTTTTTTTCTGATATCTACTTCGTCAAACATAGAGAGAGGACTAGAGGGCATTGGGCCCACTTGTCATCAAAATTGTGCTGCAGCTCTACACTGGCATTTTTGTGGAACGCCATTCTGTGAAGAATCGTGTCACCATCGATAGCCATGACCATGCCATGCACTGCGGTTTCAGATGTCATACACTTTAGAGGTAGCACTCGATTTTGTCTTAGACATTTCGCAATTTCATGCTGTACAACTTTCTCCTGTAAAATCTTGCATCAGACTGGTCACTTCTCAGATTCTGCACGTTTTACTGTGGCGAAACTAATGTTTCTTGGAAGTATGAAAAACTACAGCTTTCTCACGTTGCTTTTCTGTAGGAGAATTTAATTAAATGCCAAAATTTAGATACTCAGTCGATGCAGAATTTAGTGCTCTACATTGTCGGTAATATTGACTCTTTCGATTAAACTCCAAGTTTGGGAGTAATTTGAAGAAACGAGAGAAAGTCCGAAATGTTGGTGGTTTTCTTTTCATCACCGCCGAAACTCCAATCAGAAATCAGGGTAGTCTCAGGTTATTTATATCAGAGGCCTGCTTGAGCTAGTAAAACATTTTCCTGAATTCCACTAATTTCTGGATGGCAGAAATGCCCGTGCTGGAAATCAAAGTGCACTCAGCTCGGAAAGGCCAAATAATCAGCAGTACCTTAGGGCTACAATTTACTACGCCACACTACCATCGACATTCGTAGTCAATTGCACCCTTACACTACAAGTTTTTCGAAAACCCCAAAAAGGCTTTTTTCGAAAACCTAAAAGAAGCTGTAAATCCCAATACACTTTTGACTCAACAACCAGCTCAGTTGGGGGGGGGGGGGGGGGGGGGGGGGAACAGCCTGCACACTAACGAACATCCCAGCACTGGCACTGACCTCGTAAGCCGTCATACCAATAATACGATAAAAAGGATTATGCTCTCATTATCTCAGCTCTACACCTGATGTTACAGTCGGGTATGGTATGCGGTAAGTAGACACACGATACACAAGAAAATCAATGAGGCCATATTTGACGCTATACAAAAAATTGTCAAAAGTACTTTTCATCTTAACTAGAAGTTAATTTACTAGAGCAATTAAAGGAAACCGCATATATTTCCGAACTGGAAGCTAATTAATAATCAACTGTTATCCTAACATAGTAAAGAACCACACGTAAAAAAGAGCTTTCTTTTCTCAAACTGATCATGAAATCAATATACTAAAAGCGTGTCAATAAGATAAAAGACAAGTCAAGGCACAAGAAACATTTACAGCTCTAGCTCAGTACTTCTATTCAAAGAGAACATCATTTAGTGTGCCTTGTCATATGTAATGGCACACACGGAAAAGGGAAAATACTACCTCAACTATAGAGAGCTCGTACAGCCAGAGGAGACACTTGTAGCCGATCAGCCACGGCTCTTTCTTGCGTCTGCGGCCATTCACGTAACACGATTTTGTTTACTTTACTATGACAACGTATCAGGGTTGCTGCAGGCAGTCACGACCACGTGACACTCGTTTGCAATTCGCGATCGAAAGCTGGCTACGGTGCTTATAGCTCTCAGAGATCTTCTCTCGCCGAATGAAGTAGAACTCAGTTTAGCAAGGAGGTTAACCGCCCTTTTATGACGAAACATCCACGTATTCATCTGGAGTGACGTAAGGAAAGTATTTAAAACGTAAAACAATTTGAAAAGAATAACAACTGTTACTTTCATTATGTACCATAACATCTGTAAGTAGCCGACAAAGGTATTTGGTGTGCAGCTAAAATAGATAAGGGAGTATACTAATAAGAAAGAATTTTCACTTGACAAATCCTTCGTAAATTGACATTTTCACGTTAACTGACGAGAAATTTGAAGGATGGCAATAAACGACGAATAACTTCAGAGATAGCTCATGTAGCTTGTTGTATATTTTCACGTGTTGGGTATGTTCAAGGAGTAATGTCGTGTCAATAAATCTCTGTAATTTCCAAGAATGATTGCCTATCGAAAACGCGGCTTCGAAACGATACATTTCGAACGAGCGGTCGTAAACCGATCATGCGACTCTGGTGGTGGGCGTTGTGATCAATTATTTGTGGTCGTCATTTTTATCTGTTTTCCGGCGATCCCTTAGTTGCTCTAAATTACATACCTCCGCGAATTATTTGTGAGTTTATAGGGAATCCCAGACCATTTATGTCGTTAGTGAGTGGAATGTTTGGTGCTGTTGACGTTTTTTCGGCGGATTCTCTCACATGGAAAAATCTAATTCCATGTACATCCAGCGTAGAAAGTTGTTTGACTTTTTGTCTCAATATGGAGTACCACTCGACGAGGAAAGAAGGAACTATGTGCACTGAGGTGATGCGAACTGTGTAAAACCTCGTAAGATCAGTTTCGATGCTGAAATACCGTTTACAGTTTCATTGCGGACAGTGCGGAAAACGAACGAGTATCAGGAAGAGTCCATGGTTCGACTCTTCCAAATTATCTATCCACCGTAATAGACTTTTACATGATGACAACACCGACGACGAGTAAGGTAAGACGTCTCCTTTGCAATTACAAGTATTTTTGTAAGGCTCTTCTTTTGTCGTTGCTGTAGCGACCACCGTAAACGTACTCATAACGCCCGCCATCACAGTCGCATGATCGATTTACGATCGCACGTTCGATAGGTATCATTTCCACGCCGCGACTTCGATAGGCAATCATTCTTGGAAATTACCAAATCTGTAACCGCTACGTGTCTGCTAAAAACTGAAATTCAATAAAACGTTTTTTTTTTTTTGTCGGTACTTCCTTCAACTGGAGTGGACTCTTTGTACTACTGGGCATAAATATTAGTGGCTGATCTCAGCACGTTGCACGTTTACACTCACCAGCGAAAGCAGGCCAAAAGTCTGTGCTCCAGAGAGAAGTGAGAACTGTTCTTTAAAATTTGACGAGTGATGGGTCACAGCCTTCATGTAATTATTAAATATGGTAATACATGTTTCTGGTTGACAAATATTTTATTTATTATACTGTAATTTCCAGTATTACAAATAACTGTATTTATGCCTACGACTGGATTTTATGTTCTAGACCTCTGCTGAAAACGAGTGTGCCACTCGAAATTGTAATTGTAGTAAATAATAAATACAAAATTAAATCGCCGTAAGAAGACTTTTTAACATGTTTCATTCTCTTTCTTTTAGCTGTGGCTACTAATTAGCATTATATAAGTACGTAATGGGTAAATTGCTTAATGTTAATAAGACTTAAGTTTTTTCAAATCCCACACTTACTGCCACAAAAACAGTAATGTTTACAACCTGACGAAGTCTGGTAGGATGTATATCTTTTCAGGTTAAATAGTTGCATTAATAAGAAATAAGTTAAATTTGTCACTTTTAAATGTCCCTTCCTCACCTAAAACTGTCGTGCAGAATCGCCAATATCTTTCACCAGCAGGGGCGTGATAAGAACTATATCATTGACTTTTTAGTTGGGACAAATGTAATGGTTGTTGCCCCTCATGTAAATTGGAAGGCCAGCGATATTTCGTCAGAAGGTGGAGCAAAGGGGAGCGGGGAGGGCGAGCCTAACTAGATGTTGTTGAACGGCGGACTTTTCTGCGAGTTTTCTCATTATTTGCAGCTTACGCAGCAGAAAGCTCTTCCTTTTGCAAACAGTCCCGCTAAAAGAGGTACGGCTCACCACACAGCAGCTTTTAATTATGGCTGGTAATTAACTGATTTGCCGCTCCGCTCTTCCGGCTTCTGAAACACCACGGTCGGACGTTGGCGGTACAGAATGTAGCACCGACGTACTTTCTGCTATCTGGAAAGAAGCTATTTTCACAGTTTGCGGGAAAATGCTCTGTTCTGTCTGTCATAGGTTTACGATCGTTCTAAATGTATGAGTAGAGTTTCTATATATACATAAAGTGATACGTGGAAGGAATATTTGTTTAGACAGGTAAGAAACATTACTCTTTTTAGTGAGCTATGAACGCAGTTTATAGCAACGAGATAAAAATTTTAAACAGGTATTTTTTTATTATTTAGCTGACGTTTTCAAGCCAACGGTGCACAAAAAATTTCAGATCAAATTTCTATCAATTTTAATCAGGGCGATGTTACCAGTGAGAACAAGCTCACTCGATACGCTTTTGCAGTCTTGTTGTGTTAGACTGAGAAATGTATCCTTACACTGTTGTAGACAAGATAGTTCGGATTTCACAAACAAACGAGGTTTGGACTGCCGCGGACATTGATGTGCAATAAATGTGGTACACACGTGTAACGTGTTCAGAGACGTGCTGTTGATTCTCGGCGATTGCTAAGACGATGCCACATAAGGAGCGATGGCTCATGCCGTGAAGTATCGTGGTCGAAGAGCTCCATCAACCAATACGTTCTTAGGTGCTGAACAACGACTTGGAGAAACAAGCAGTTTGACAGGTGCAGCGGAAACATACGGAGACTAAGAAGAAGTGAGGATATGGGAGTGTGTGTTTCAACTGCAGTACACTACTATCGCATGTCTCTTTACGGGAAGTTGCTGAAATCACTGGAACTAGTTTCGCATCTGCATGGCAATCAGTACGCGATGAGAAGTTTCAAGTGTTCCTCCTGTTACTGACAGAGGAGCGGCATGGGAACGACCTCAGTCGGGTAGTTACGTTAGGCTGTGCGGCTGGTCCCGGCGGAGGTTCGAGTCCTCCCACGGGCATGGGTGTGTGTGTTTGTCCTTAGGATAATTTAGGTTAAGTAGTGTGTAAGCTTAGGGACTGATGACCATAGCAGCTAAGCCCCATAAGATTTCACATACATTTGGTTTGAGTTACGTTAGGCGAATTTTCCTTGATTAATTTCAGTGTGGGTAGCCTTACGATGTGTTATTTTCTTTGATGAATCCACGTTCGTAAATTACAGTGCGGTAAGCCGTCACACTAAGCGGCACTGGGCTTCAGAATACCTAAATTGGTACGCCATATCGATCATCGAAAGAGGTAGACCGTTAATGTATGCTTTAGAATCCTTCGAGAAGAAATTATCAGTCCAGGTATCGCTCTATTATCATCGACAATTCGGAAGGTCTCCTTCAATTGAGGTCATACGCGCATACAGCACTACGGTTAGCCATTGTGCGTGGATATTGTACAAGAACTGATTAACATGATTTTCTGGAAGACTGTTAGCACATCGTGATCCTAATGGAATGCACTGTCTTCCGATTTAATACCGTTAGCTTATTTTTGTGGGGATATCTCAGGAAACTTGTTTATGTCACCGAACCCACAACCCCAGATGACTACAAAAAGCGCACTGAGGAAGTTAGTCGCTCGATGACACCAGCAACTTCAAAGTCGTCCACATGTTGTTCGCGAGGTGCATTCAGTTGTGCATCCGGCAAAATGATCTCTTCTAAATGAATATCCTTCAACTAGAACATCCATTTGAACACACACAGTAATATGCAGCCCATTGCATCCACCCCTTAAAATCTGTGTGGTTTTAGTTCCTTAATTGGCTCTGAGCACTATGGTACTTAACTTCAGAGGTCATCAGTCCCGTAGCGGTCGCGCGGTTCCAGACTGTAGCGCCTAGAACCGCTCGGCCACCCGGCCGGCAGTTCCTTAATTAAAATTGATAGAAACTGAACTCAAATGGATGTGAACACAGACGGTTTAAATATATCACCTACACGACTGAAAAAGAATGCAACTAAAATTATAGCTCATTCTTGTAACACTCTGGAAAATAACTAAAGAGAATTATTCTCAAAACTCCGCCTATAGGGTAGCAGTATTTCACGTGTATCTACCTAAATCACTATTCCCTTCACCTGTTACTTTGCAAGATCCACAATTGTATATATATATATTCCTTATTCACACATTATCAGTTCAATATGTCTTTAATGAAGTAGAGAGACTTATCAAGCAAATTAAATTTGTCTTTGAACTTGAGCCGACCGATTATCAGTAGGTATAACTAACTATAGAGGTTGTTAAACAGGTTCTTATCTTACAACGTTTATGTTTCTGTGAATCAGTCAGATGAGTAACTGAGTTGGGCAACACAGAGAATCCTCCTTTATCAGTGTCGTATATTTCTCTGTTGTTGATTTAAAATTCTGAGCGGGTGTTTACGCCTGCATTCGAAAGTGAAAAAAAATAAATGTATTGAAAAACTGCTGTTAGTGTTGCTTTTCGCTTAAACGGGTGCTTACAAGATGTCTGAAATAGTACACTGCGTATCATCCTTAGCATATATATCTGTTCATTGAGTATGTCATGCTGAAAAGTAGTGTTGATCAAGAACAATATCGCATAAGGCAATAAACGGATTATTTTACAATTGCCATTACCAACTTTGGCCCATATAAAGATGTACTCATCAGCATTTAATTTTGTCTTCTTTCTAGTACTCAAAACAAATGGCATACTTGGAACTAGAGTATCATAAGGCTGTTTAGCCAACAGTCCTGTAGTCTCTGAAACACTCCATGTCTTCCAAGTCAGAACGTTAGCATCAGGAAAAGCGGGCTGGTGCGACCCATAACCACCTCAATCAATCTTTTTTTAGAAGGAAATAAGGAAAGGAGATAAGGATCTTTATTGTCTATAATAAATCATAAATCGCCGTTGATCTTTATTTTACAATTGCCATTACCAACTTTGGCCCATATAAAGATGTACTCATCAGCATTTAATTTTGTCTTCTTTCTGGTACTCAAAACAAATGGCGTACTTGGAACTAGAGTATCATAAGGCTGTTTAGCCAACAGTCCTGTAGTCTCCGAAATACTCCATGTCTTCGAAGTCAGAATGTTAGCATCAGGAAAAGCTTCAAGGCCACCATAATCTGCTTGATTGCCCCACACAACAGCAAGTGTGAGCCACAGCAATGCCTCTGCGACGTGCATGGCGTCGTCGCTGGCGGCGCAGTGTACCTGTCTATCGCAGTTTGAAGGCTATTGATATTGACCTTGCTGGTCAATTTAATAAACAGCAGTTGATTGGAGGTCCGAATGTATTTCGTGGACACCATCTGAACTTTACCTGTGATCTACAAACTAAGTACTTGGCAAAATCATACATACTATACAAAGTGTCGTTTGAAATGGATGCTGGCCGGAATGGCCGAGCGGTTCTAGGCGCTACAATCCGGAACCGAGCGACGGCTACGGTCACAGGTTCGAATCCTGCCTCGGGCATGGAAGTGTGTGATGTCCTTAGGTTGGTTAGGTTTAAGTAGTTCTAAGTGCTAGGGGACTGATGACCTCAGAAGTTAAGTCCCATAGTGCTCAGAGCAATTTTTTGAAATGGATATGAAAACCAATTTTACATTCTCATTAATCATAAACACAAAATTTCAGAGCTGAGAACGGTTTTCTGATTCGTAGTTATATTCAGTGACCTAATTTTCATTTTCTCCTTTATTTTCTTTTGAGCCCGGCACAATTCTATCGTTACCCTTCTATAAGGGCGATCAGAGAGTTACCGTTTGAGGGCGTTGCAACGTACCACTACTCCAATGTCGGTATATAACAACCGACCTGTAGCCAAGGGATTAGTGTGTAATTCTTATAATTGCGAAGTGCATGTGGTAAATGGGGTAACGTGAACTACAACGGCGTTATTTCTAAATGCGTCTAAACAGGACCAACGGGCTGTCAATCTTTTCTAGGCTGCCGAAGGACAACACCGGTAGACATCTACCAGTGAGTGAAAAATGTGTATGGGGGCAGTATGTTTGTCAAAAACTTCCGTTGTGGACAACACGTGCTGCTGCTTCATAATATCGCTCGTCTCCATGTCGCAAAAGTCGTACCGCGTAAGTTACGTCAACTCAAGCGGGATAGACTTGAGCACCCACCCCATGGTTCTAATGTCACCCCATGCGAGTATAGCGCATTCGGTCCCTTAAAAATAGCCCCCTAAGAGTGGACTTTAAAAAAAAGGCCTGTTTCACATCGATTCTGGAATGTACGGACTTCGAACGGAAACTTTTCGATAGCTCCTTATATTTTCTCATCATGTGAAGGGTAAGAGATTTGTCATAAGACATAGGGTTTTTTCGTCATCTCGTCCTTCTCCGTCCCTGCCCTCTCCCTCCCCACGAGCTCCCTTACGAACATAAGACGGATTTCATGTTTAGGGAGGTTATGGCTATACCCTAAAAGGTGTACATTTAATAAAACTTCGACCTGGTCAACAACATTTGGGATGATGATTTCCTATGTTTCTCTACTCCAGCGACTTTCCGCCATACAGCATCTATTACCGTTTGTGGGAAGTTTTTTGATTTTTGTAAAGTGTTATTGTTAAGGTTGCGTTACTGTAAAAAATATCTCATTCTACACAAGAGGGCGTACATTCGCATACACAGATTGAAAATAATAATAATAATAATAATAATAATAATAATAATAATAATACGAGTAATAACAGTAACACTTCCAGTGCGATTGAGTTAAAATATTTAATATTTGCTTGTGTTACATTATAGCAGGTGTACCTTAGTTCAAGTTACTAACCAGTAGGATGTTTTTTAAAAAAAGGCGGACAGTTAATGTCTAAAGCTAATGGTTTCCGTGCTACAGAAGCGACCATTTAAATCAACTCGTTCGACCCCAATACGTCTGCTGGGATGAAACACCGATACTAGTTTTCTGTGATTCTGGTGACTACCACATTTGTAACCTTTTAACTGGGGCGATCAGATAACGTACGTAATTTGATATTTAAATTACTTGATTGCGAAGTGTTTTGAACGCCGTTATCGATTTCAGGAACACAATTACAATTTTCAGAATGTATAATAGAAGTAAAAGAAAAGAAAAACCGTTACTGCACACTGCAATAAAAGATTAAAAACATAGGTCAGAAAATATAATATACACACGAATTCACATTGGGCACACGGAACGTCTGAAACGAGATTTAAAGAACTAACATACATCTGCAATGAAACAGCACCATACATAGCAGTTTATATTCTATTTTATGTGCTTCGTTTTTAATATCTTATTGTAGTATATAGTACTGTTTTTTTCTTTTATTTGTACTGTAGATTCCGAAGATGGCTACTGTATAGCTGAAACCGGAAGTTCTGTTCAAAAAAACTTCCTGATCAAGACAAATAAAAAAAATAAAAAAAACTGTGGTATTGAAACAATGCACAACGTCTTTAATATCAATTACGAGATGGATAAGGGAAAATAATGCGTCTCTAACAATGACCAATTCGGAAGATCAACGATGCAAACAGCTCTTGCATTTTATCAGGGATGTAGCCATGCGCTTGAAACAATAAATACAACTGTTTTAAACAATACGGTGAAGACTGCAATTTTCACGGCATGTGTACAGGAAGTTACGGAATTCGCGACTGTGTGAGTATGGTGCCGTCTGCGGTCAGAGATTTTATCGTTCGGCAGCCTCGTGCTGGTCTCTGCCGGAGGAAAACCGCACTACGTGGTGGGCCGACAGCCACGCCCCTAGCCGGCAACAGCGGAAGCTAGGCGTACGCCCCGTTCAGTACTTCCCTCTACACGGGAAATGCCTGCTACCTACGTTCCGCACCCAGCCCAGAATTCTCGTCGAATTTCCACCGTGAAGGTGAAACTGCTCCAAAGGATTTGACATGAGGCAACCGCATCGCATTTTTAACAAAAAGCCGCGATGACAAATAGAACGGGAGGCTGTCACTGTGAAACCGTTACACATTCTCCGAAGTTACCGTTTTTATTTTCCCTTTGAATTATGGCTTCCATTAGCCCTCTGTTACTCATGCAAATGGACTTGCATAACTCTTACGAGATGTGTATTAATGAACGTAATGCCAGAACGGGGGAGCTACGCGATGTGAGTAAAATTATTCATCTATTTTCCATGTAGGGCAGTGGAAAGATATTTTATAGCAGTCTCAACTCGGGATTTAGGTCAACGTAGTCTACACGCTTTTCTGTATACGTTACATTATTTTCGTAGATTTAATTATTCATTGAAATTACGTAGTAGACTTCTGGTAAATCAAACTCTAAATCGTAATACTGTTGTGCTGCAAGAATAGACCCACGAAAAATATATTTCGGCGCTCTTATGCATTATATGTGTCTCTGCGATGGTCGTGTGATTTAAGAAAATTTAGTTCTATTGAAAAAAAATGCTCGTTTCATCAGTGTATCGGGAGTTTATTCAGAAACGTGTATAATGCTTTACGCACAAATAATTGACCTGCAGACAGGTCTTAAATGAAATGAATTACCTACATCACGTTGGCTATGAACATCAGCACTCAGCCTTTTGCTAAGATATGATGGTTGGAGAATAGATTAATATAACCATTGAACAACTTTAACTGCATTTTTATGCCACTGGAATTGTAATGTAGCACATTCTTCAGCCAATGGTACCGGGGAATAAAATCGTCGTGATATGTTCGCTCCAAAGAGTACAAATACATTATTTGCGGGGAAAGTGTGAAGTGGGGGGATGGAGGAGGCTGTAGGACGCATTGGTAAACGCTAAAATTTATAGTAATCCTCGTAAGATCAAACATAAGGATGGCTAACGGTATGAACTGACCGATTTTCATTTTACGCCGCTCAACAACTGTGTCCTTGATAGGTTGAGGCTTCTTTATACAGACTGCAATCGCCTACTTAAATCTACATATAACTTTTTTAGGATAGTTCACCTTTGGAGGACAATACTTGGAACAACAGAGGAGAATAGTTGGTACAACAGAATACCTGAAGCCGTGAATCACAGCTTTCATGTCCAAAGGCAGAAAGCAGTGAAACCAAAGAGTAAGAATCCCTGGTGCCTGCAAGATATCAACCAGACGTTGCGTTGGAAGCGTGAGACGGAATGAACCATAACGCAATTTAATTCACATACAAATAAACCGGATTAATTTAAATGGTATCGGAACCGTCGGCATTGGACAAAAGCTTAATTAATGGATTCTGAACAATTTTGCGTGATATATGTATTTTTTTAGTTGTTCAACAATTTCAGTCTTTTCTGATTATATATGCTTCATGCTCTGCCCAAATTGAGATTGTACGAAATTTCTGAAGTCATGAACAGTGATTATCTCAGACCTCTATAGAAATTCTGCATCGCTCTTTCTTCTTTAACTCTTATCGAAGTCAAGCTGAAGACCAGAAAAGATTATTCCTAGTTTAGCAATGTCACAAGAACCCATCTGCTTGTTTATGATGCTTATGTATAAGTGCAATCGAAACGAGGTACCTCTCATTGCTGTGTCAGGTCAACAACTGCAAGCATGAATCAGCTCTAAATAATTTTTGTACAGTTAAAAATACTTGTGTAAATATTTTAGAGAGAGTTCCTCGCACCAAAACCAAAGAACACATCAACATAAGTGTACATCTCAAAGTCTTTTTGTGAGTTAATATCGAAAGAAAATTTTAAACAATTTTCGGATTAAAATCCATTAACAGACGTTCAAAATGCCATCATTTTTGCATATGCAAGTACTCGTCGAGTTATGGAGTGTCATATCCGTTCAGAAACTATGGATGGTATCGAATGCATTCGTAGGCTAAAATAATACGTTAACGAAACGACTCTGCGTCACGAAAATCTGCTGCAAAACCCACACAGCAGTAATCCAAATAAGTAATTTGTGAAAAAGTGTCTGCATGGAACAGATCGTCCCTTAAGTATCCATCTGTCATGGTAGAAATCATTCGGTACATCTCGAACAATGATACTGCACATTACTGGAGGCCAATCATATGCAAACCACATGCCTGTAGGAATCACTTGTAACTTTTAAACTTCTTTTATTTCATATAAAATTAAAAAAAATATAGTTACAATTACTTGATCGTGTCTAAATTAAAAAGAAGTGTGTAATACGCCAATCACTTCTCTCTGTATACAGAACGTCTTTTTTCTTTTCTTTTTTTACAGCTCCGGTAACACGTATTGGGAGACCCTCGGAATCTATCAGACGGACACTTAGAATGCCAGTTCTCACATTAAACTGCTGTAGGTGCCTAGTCTGAATTATACCATCAGGATTATCATCGCTTTCAAATGTTCGTTGTAAAAATTTGCTGTTGAGGTTTAAATATTGTTTGCAATATCTAGTTAGTGGATTTTGCTTCGAGACGCCATTGAATGCGAACTTTCATTAGTATGGTAAATGTTCGACCGCCAAATGAGTGGTGCAAGATAATTTTAATATTATGAATCTATAAATAAAAAGTAAAACTAGTACACTAGGTACAAACCGAATGAAGAAGTGCATTTGATTAGACATTGATCTATATTCCAGAGGTTGTAAGTTCCTGTTCTACCCAGTCATTCTGAATTACAATTCCTGCGTTTTTTCTTAATTTAAATCCGGCAACAGATGGGATGGTTCTCTTTAACTATTTTCCTGCCCTCATTAAAAATCCTTGTGCTATTTTTTCCTTGTATTTAACTGACAAATCATATGTCACTGTAAAATTATTAATAGATGCATAAATTACTATACTGTGCTCTACAATATTAATTACTCAGAAAATATTTAGGGACATATGTTTATTTGCACTTCACTTCTCGTATTGAAGTGAAGCGTCTACCGCCAAAAGTTGCTCCTAATCATCTTGTGTTAAAATGTAGCCCAATATCGATGTAACGTCAATATACTATCGTTTGAGAAAATTAAAATATACTCTAGGAATGATCCTAACGGTTCCAACTGGGAATCAGAACTACATGACTGATAACGGAGAAACGTTGTACACATTATCCCAGAAGCACTATCTCTTTTGTGACTAATATTATAGCGTTACTCCGAATTTAATCACAAGACCAGCCGTCGAACAAAGTAGAAACTAAAAACGAAGTAGATCCCGTTGACTTCAGAAGTCGGAAAGACAGCATGCAAGTTCAAATATGGCAGAACGATCGCCCTTCTGCATCGTGGGCAAGCATAGGGCATAAGTGCCAAGTATAACGGTGGTCCGGACGCACCTTGTGGCGCCGTGGTTTACTAACACAGGAGCTGGATCCGGATACAACGACTATTCTCAGTTCTTTGTTGGCCAACACTGATTTGCATGTTATTTACTACAGTGCAGATCGCCTGTCGTTGCTGCGCCATAGTTCACGGAGAGATCTGTAATAAGAAAGTGCTTACACAGGACTCTCTGCCTATTTATTCCGAAACTCACTGCATCCTTTGACCCAGGCAAATGGGAAGCGTAGTACCTATTCAATCTTGAAATATGGCATTACCAGTGGTACCTCGCCATCAATCCTGCAAGATTGTTGACTATAATTATATCAAAAATCACCCAATCTTTCCTTGAGATCTCTACCTAACAACTCACCTAATTAAAACATTCCTTAGACAAGGACCGTGGCACGAGCGTCCAGTTACACCAGTTTTTATCTATCCCTCCTAATCCTTAATTGACGGACACCCCACATAGCCTCCTGAATCTAGTTACCTTCTCCCAGCTGTTTGTTGCACCAGTTCATAAAATTCCCGTTTCTCCTCAAATATTTACATCATCTTCGTTTTTCTCGCAAACTCAAACCCTCTCACCAGCTGTATGTCCCATTCTCAAGAGCTCTGATTTGCGACGCGACTGTGTCAATAAGTCCATTTTTTTCCTTTTTCTCCAATGTAATCATAAACGCCCCTCTCTTTCATGACACTGGAGTTATACCTGAGATCTACCCTCCTTTTCAGCATTAACAAAGTTTATTCGAGCAACTACAAACGAAGGCGCCCTGTCTAGCTGCAATCCTAGCCGCCCCCCAATACCTAAAAACCAACCGTCCTTCCAATAAACAGCCCTATATCGTTCCTGCAATATACTTACAGATTTCACAATGTTGGTCGAACCTCTCACTTAGTAGTATCGAGAGATCTTAATGTCATTATCTGTGTAGAAAAGAAAAAAAAACATTAGAAATCAAAATGTATGGAGAGAAATATACGGAAATAAGATTATAACACTGATTGTAACTGTGGGAATGGAAGATATACCACAAGACTTCAAAAAAGCATTGGTACACCCAATCGACAAAAGTAGTGGTATAACTGACCCCAGCCGTAGAGGAATTTCATTTCTTCCAGTGACTTACGAAATTCTTTCACAAAAATTACCAAACAGGCTGGAAAGCCAAGAGGGTTAACGATTAGCAGAGTACCAAAGAGGATTCAGGAAAAGACGATCCTCTGCGGAGCAAATCTGAAATATATGACACGTAAAGAAAAATTATAATCAAAAGCCTTATTTGTAAACATCAGAGAAACATAATCCAACATCTTAAACCATTTTGGAACTGACAATAAAATAATAGCAATCGTAAAAGACATAGTAATAAAGGTAAAACGCAAAATTAAATTTCAAGTGAAACCTTCAAGACTATTGAGATCAAACTGGTATAATACAAGCAGATAGATTGTTGCTACCCCTGTTCAGTAACGTACTGCAAGAATAATCAGGAAACAGAGGAAAAGAATAGAGGAAGAAAGAATTTAAAAAAAATCCAGATTAACTTTTGAAAAAACAAAGTATATGACAGATGCAAAACAGGCACTGGAGTACACGAAGAATTGAAAAAAACCTACAAAATTTAAATAGCTAGGTGAAACAATATAACAAAATTCTCTGGTTAAAGCAGCATTGGCAAGAGAAATGGAAGTGGCTTTCCAATTAACCAAAACCTGTACAACAAGACATCTACTTCCATAAATGAAAAACTCTGGCGATAGAACCTCGATAGTACACCTGAGTGCCTTTATGCTTCAGAATGCCTTTCTTTGAATACTGACAAAAAGTAAGTGAAACAGAAAAGAAAGACATGAATATAATTAGGAAAATATTGGGACCAGAATACACAATTTGAAATGGAAATTAAAAATTAATAAGGAAATTTAGGAAATAGTAATAGAATACTAATCACTAGAAAAGAAGTGTTATATTCAATGGACACCAAAGAATGCTGGATGGAGAAAGATTAACAACAAGAATTTTTAAACTTTTTGACGTAAACCCAAAGAAATTAATGAAGTGAGATCAACTAAGTTAAAGTAGATCTGAGGGAAATTGAAATAACGGAGGAAGGAATAGGAGAAAGATAAAGGTCATAGCAAAAGTAAACAGTTTCACAGGCTTCTAGGACAAAATAAAGAAAAGGTCTGGTGGAATATTCATGTTATTTTACGCGAACCTCAGGATGCCAAACCAATAAATAAATAAATAATAATAGTAACACCAGAAGAAGAAGAAGAAGAAGAAGAAGAAATTCTGTGCGTACAGTTCGGGTCACAGCCATAGACATTTCGTGAAAACTTTGGCATGAAATTGTAACAAGTGTTTCGTATTACTATGTAATTTAATTATCAATACTTTTATTATATTGATTACACGAAGCAGTACAATGGTTACTGAAAGGATATATCACAAGTTAAAAAACAGCTGATGGCCGCTGTATGCCCGATGGGCCAACTACATAATCATTTTGCGCCGTTCTTTCCTTTTCGACGATGCCGTAGCTCTCACTCTCGCCGGCACCAGACTTTTTAGGTTTTCTGGATTTCTTTCGAAGCAAGATTTCCTCTGACTTACGGTTTCCACGGTTCCGAGCATATTTCCGATTTACAAGACAGGACATATTTCATTATTTTATAATTTTCATTTTAGCTTCACTTATATCGCGATGAATATTTACATGGTATTACTTTGACGGCTAGTAGAGCTCCACAGCCTCTTCATAGTGAGACGCGAATCAATGTCCTAGCTAAACGCGATTGCATACTACACCAAGCTATAATTTCACTCAAAGCTAATTCGTAACAGTCACGCACATGCGCCGACACTGGTAACATGACGTCAAAGGCAAAACTAATACTGTGCGTAGAGTTGTACCCCACCACAACTAAGGGTCAGTAGTTTTGGTGCTGTACATAAATGACGTAGTAAATGGTAGGATAACCGGTAGTGTTGACAGCAATGAAAGGAAAAGAAACATAAAAGAGTAAGTGAAAGACAGGAACTGGGAGCCGACGACTTTTTTTTCTTTTTTTTTTTTTGCACATAATTAGAACTGCTTACTTAGTGTTAGCCCATTGTGTAATTTATGTCGTTAGGAAACATAAATTGCATTTCATAAACAAAAAACTTAGTTGCGCTTGTAACCTGCGCTTTCTTGTAACCAAAACAATTAGTTTTGATGCAACTGCAGTTTATATGCACAAATGCAACTGAAATTTTGTATTCAACCGAACGTTCTTCGCCATGGTCGAAGACAAGAGTGTCCTTTTATGAAGACCACAACTTGTTTAGCAATAACAGAATCATGTTTTATTTAAGTTGGACGAAATACTGAAGCGATATTTGACATTTTTTGTTTTACTTTTCTAAAATTTTACCTATGTTTGAGGAAATTCTGTTTCCTACAGATAGATGGAACATATGTATAAGGACTGAATATGTATACAGGGTGGTCCATTGATCGTGACCGGGCCAAATATCTCACGAAATAAGCGTCAAACGAAAAAACTACAAACAACGAAACTCGTCTAGCTTGAAGGGGGAAACCAGATGGCACTATGGTTGCCGCTAGATGGCGCTGCACTACGTCAAACGGATATCAACTGCGTTTTATTTTTTTTAAATAGGAACCACCATTTTTATTACATATTCGTGTAGTACATATAGAAATATGAGTGCTTCAATTGGACCACTTTTTTCGCTTTGTGATAGCGCTGTAATAGTCACAAATATATGGTTCACAATTTTAGACGAACAGTTGATAACAGGTAGGTTTTTTTAAATTAAAATACAGAACATACGTACGTTTGAACATTTTATTTCGGTTGTTCCAATTTGATGCATGTACCTTTGTGAATTTATCGTTTATGAGAACGCATGCTGTAACAGAGTGATTACCTGTAAATACCACATTAATGCAATATATGCTCAATATATGCCAACTAGCTCTGCAGATGACGAAGAAATTGAAGAAATGTACGATGAAATAAAAGAAATTATTCAGATAGTGAAGGGAGACGAAAATTTAATAGTAATGGGTGACTGGAATTCGAGTGTAGGAAAAGGGAGAGAAGGAAACATAGTAGGTGAATATGGATTGGGGCTAAGAAATGAAAGAGGAAGCCGCCTATTAGAATTTTGTACAGAGCACAACTTAGTCATAGGTAACACTTGGTTTAAGAATCATGAAAGAAGGTTGTATACGTGGAAGAACCCTGGAGATACTAAAAGGTATCAAATAGATTATATAATGGTAAGACAGAGATTTAGGAACCAGGTTTTAAGTTGTAAGACATTTCCAGGGGCAGATGTGGACTCTGACCACAATCTATTGGTTATGACCTGTAGATTAAAACTGAAGAAACTGCAAAAATGTGGGAAATTAAGGAGATGGGACCTGGATAAACTGAAAGAACCAGAGGTTGTACAGAGTTTCAGGGAGAGCATAAGGGAACAATTGACAGGAATAGGGGAAAGAAATACAGTAGAAGAAGAATGGGCAGCTCTGAGGGATGAAGTAGTGAAGGCAGCAGAGGATAAAGTAGGTAAAAAGACGAGGGCTGCTAGAAATCCTTGGGTAACAGAAGAAATATTGAATTTAATTGATGCAAGGAGAAAATATAAAAATGCAGTAAATGAAGCAGGCAAAAAGGAATACAAACGTCTCAAAAATGAGATCGACAGGAAGTGCAAAATGGCTAAACAGGGATGGCTAGAGGATAAATGTAAGGATGTAGAGGCTTATCTCACTAGGGGTAAGATAGATACTGCCTACAGGAAAATTAAAGAGACCTTTGGAGAGAAGAGAACCACGTGTATGAATATCAAGAGCTCAGACGGCAACCCAGTTCTAAGCAAAGAAGGGAAGGCAGAAAGGTGGAAGGAGTATATAGAAGGTTTATACAAGGGTGATGTACTTGAGGACAATATTATGGAAATGGAAGAGGATGTAGATGAAGACGAAATGGGTGATACGATATTGCGTGAAGAGTTTGACAGAGCACTGAAAGACCTGAGTCGGAACAAGGCCCCCGGAGTAGACAACATTCCATTAGAACTACTGACGGTCTTGGGAGAGCCAGTCATGACAAAACTCTACCAGCTGGTGAGCAAGATGTATGAGACAGGCCAAATACCCTCAGACTTCAAGAAGAATATAATAATTCCAATCCCAAAGAAAGCAGGTGCTGACAGATGTGAAAATTACCGAACTATCAGTTTAATAAGTCACAGCTGCAAAATACTAACGCGAATTCTTTACAGACGAATGGAAAAACTGGTAATTGCGGACCTCGGGGAGGATCAGTTTGGATTCCGTCGAAATGTTGGAACACGTGAGGCAATACTGACCTTACGACTTATCTTAGAAGGAAGATTAAGAAAAGGCAAACCTACGTTTCTAGCATTTGTAGACTTAGAGAAAGCTTTTGACAATGTTGACTGGAATACTCTTTTTCAAATTCTAAAGGTGGCAGGGGTAAAATACAGGGAGCGAAAGGCTATTTACAATTTGTACAGAAACCAGATGGCAGTTATAAGAGTCGATGGGCATGAAAGTGAAGCAGTGGTTGGGAAAGGAGTGAGACAGGGTTGTAGCCTCTCACCGATGTTATTCAATCTGTATATTGAGCAAGCAGTAAAGGAAACGAAAGAAAAATTTGGAGTAGGTATTAAAATTCATGGAGACGAAGTAAAAACTTTGAGGTTCGCCGATGACATTGTAATTCTGTCAGAGACGGCAAAGGACTTGGGAGAGCAGTTGAACGGAATGGACAGTGTCTTGACGGGAGGATATAAGATGAACATCAACAAAAGCAAAACGAGGATAATGGAATGTAGTCAAATTAAATCGGGTGATGCTGAGGGAATTAGATTAGGAAATGAGACACTTAAAGTAGTAAAGGAGTTTTGCTATTTAGGAAGTAAAATAACTGATGATGGTCGAAGTAGAGAGGATATAAAATGTAGACTGGCAATGGCAAGGAAAGCGTTTCTGAAGAAGAGAAATTTGTTAACATCGAATATAGATTTAAGTGTCAGGAAGTCATTTCTGAAAATATTTGTTTGGAGTGTAGCCATGTATGGAAGTGAAACATGGACGATAACTAGTTTGGACAAGAAGAGAATAGAAGCTTTCGAAATGTGGTGCTACAGAAGAATACTGAAGATAAGGTGGATGGATCACGTAACTAATGAGGAGGTATTGAATAGGATTGGGGAGAAGAGAAGTTTGTGGCACAACTTGACTAGAAGAAGGGATCGGTTGGTAGGACATGTTTTGAGGCATCAAGGGATCACAAATTTGGCATTGGAGGGCAGTGTGGAGGGTAAAAATCGTAGAGGGAGACCGAGAGATGAGTACACTAAGCAGATTCAGAAGGATGTAGGTTGTAGTAGGTACTGGGAGATGAAGAAGCTTGCACAGGATAGAGTAGCATGGAGAGCTGCATCAAACCAGTCTCAGGACTGAAGACCACAACAACAACAATGCTCAATATGATATCCGTCAACCTCAATGCATTTGGCTACACGTGTAACGACATCCCTCGCAACAACGACGTTTTTGAGATTCCCGATTCTCGCGCAATTTGTCTGTTATTGATGTGCGGATTAGCCGTGACAGCAGCTTAAACACTTACTTGGCCATCATCATTTGTTGCAGGTCGTGGTTGACATTTCAAATATGGCTGAACACTTCTTGTTTCTTTAAAAATCGTAACTATCCGGCGAATGGTCCGGACACTTGGTTGATGTCGTCCACGATACCGAGCAGCATACATAGCACACGCCCGTTGGGCATTTTGATCACAATAGCCATACATCAACACAATATCGAACTTTTCCGCAATTGTTAAACGGTACATTTTAACACGGGTAATGTAACACGAAGCAAATACCGTCCCACTGGCAGACTGTTACGTGACGCCAAGTACTTATATGTATATGACTATTACAGCGCCATCTGTTACAAAGTGAAAAAAGTGGTCCAACTAAAATATTCATATTTATTTACGTTCCTATTTTAAAAAACTCAGTTGATATCCATTTGACCTATGGCAGCGCCATCTAACAGGCCAACCATAGCGCACATCTGGTTTCCTCCTTCAAACTAGACGAGTTTCGTTCTTTGTAGTTTTTGTGTTTGATGCTTATTTCGTGAGGTATTTGGCCCAGTCACTATCAATGGACCATCCTGTATAATTTTCACCACAAAAGCTTTCTGTTTCACGTTATGAATCAACAGTTTTCGAATAAAACCTGTATTAAACCACGAAAGTTTCAATTTTGCTGTAAATACGGTTTATTTTTATGTAACAGATATGGAGGATAAATACTGTATGTAGAACAGAAATGTTCCGTAGTTTATCTGGCGTTTTACATATCCCCATTCAGTTTCCAGGCAGTTCTCCGCTTCCGCTTGATTGGGGAATCTAGTAAGACACTGATCGCATACGCAGACAAAGCTATGGAAATGAGTTAATGCCCGATAGGTATGCAACAGAGCTAACGTACACATAACGCGGTTGCGATCTTAACTGACGGAAACTATTAGCAAAACTTCAAATGGCTCTGAGCACTGTGCGACTTAACTTCTGAGGTCATCAGTCGCCTAGAACTCAGAACTAATTAAACCTAACTAATCTAAGGACATCAAACACATCCATGCCCGAGGCAGGATTCGAACCTGCGACCGTAGCGGTCGGTCGGCTCCAGACTGTAGCGCGTAGAATCGCACGGCCACTCGGGCCTGCTATTAGTAAAACTACCGCAGTCCGTTCTTACGATAGTCTGCGGTAGCCTACGGTAGTTTTGCAGCTGTTCAAATGGCTCTGAGCACTATGGGACTTAACATCTATGGTCATCAGTCCCCTAGAACTTAGAACTGCTTAAACCTAACTAACCTAAGGACATCACACAACACCAAGCCATCACGAGACAGAGAAAATCCCTGACCCCGCCGGGAATCGAACCCGGGAACCCGGGCGTGGGAAGGGAGAACGCTACCGCACGACCACGAGATGCGGGATTTTGCAGCTGTAACTGTGCGAATAGCGTGTAGGCATCCGTTGTGAGCTTAGCCATTTTTTATGCATTATTAGTGTCGAAGTTATGAGCGATTCAAATCCGATGGTATTTTATAAGAATGTTGAACCGACGAGCGAGTACACGTTTTCACGTCGAAAAGAATATGCAAAATGGGGTTTAATTTCAATGTGTTGTTGGTTACTTATGGTCAATATTTTGAAGAAACGTATAAAAACCACGTTATTTGGTTCAACGTAGTTTTTAAACACTCATCATCTGTTGCAATAACTGGCCCTAACAAAGGCTCTTGTGGGACGTCTGTCTTTTTGCTCCTGTTTTTCTCTTTCCAAGTTACTTTTATCTAAGGAGGATATTTCAGAGACAGTTGCTGTACTGGACGAGCGCAACCTTAAAATCAGTGTGAAGGATCAAATACACCGCCGTGCCACTATTGGCCAGCGCCTAACCAAAACACATCGAACTGCTTGGTTTCCGATACGGTGCCACGGTCGCCATGAAAGGTGAACTACATGACAGGCCCACAGCACAGACGGAGCGTGGTTTTTTCGCGTGTGACAGGTAGACGACGGTAGCGGGAAAGGCTGTGTGGACCCGTGCCGGCTGCCTGGGCCGTAATTGCGCCGGCCCGGCCATTACATTAATCTCGGCCGGTCTGTCCCAGGGCGCTACCGCCTGCAGCGGCGGGCCGACCTGCTTCGGCCATAAATCGTCCCAAACCAGCGGCAGGACGCTGCTGCTGCTGCCGCTGTTGCTCACTCAGCTTTCCTGGCGCGCGGATCGCCAAACGCGTCCGCTTTCACTGACCGCTTTCCTGACGCCCGTCTGACGTCTGCTGCTCGTTCCGAGAAGCTGAAATTTGACCTCCGCTGGCTCATAATGCGAACGGATCGTATTTTTACGCACGAACACACACACACACACACACACACACACACACACACACACAGAGAGAGAGAGAGAGAGAGAGAGAGAGAGAGAGAGAGAGAGAGAGAGAGAGAGAGAGAGAGATAGGGGGGGGGGAAGAATGATGATGATGGTGATGATGATTATGATGATGGTGATAATGATGACGATAATAGTGACATTGATTTCAAAGCACTCAACTGCATGACTATGATTACCCTAACGGTAAAAGAATTAATAATAATCTTTTTCTTAATAAGCAATCTTCGTTGGACAATGGTCCATGGACACCTAACAAATAGTCGAAAAAGTGTGACAATAACACTGCCAGTGGTATCTTATCAATAGTGGGATATTCTTAAGTACGAGAGGCGTTCAAAAAGTAATTCAACACTGCAGATTGCTTTTATTTAGAATTCCAATACACGATATTGTTCTCCACACTTTTGAGTACATTGCCCTATTTTTCAACATAATCTCCGTTTAGTGTTAGGTCCCCACGTTACCTTCCTGAAACGGGCCTAGTTGCCGCTTGGTACCACTCATGCGTTCGTCATTGTGCCAAACAGCTCGAATTCTGAAGGAGCGATATCTGGGCTGTAGGGTCGATAAGGAAGAAGTGTACAAAGAAGTTTTGCGAACTCCTATGGGGTGTGCAGACTTGTGTGAGGCCTTGCGTTGTCACGGGGAAGGAGAAGTTCGTTTCCTTTTTTGTGGCGACGAACCCGCTTAAGTCGTTTCTTCAATTTACTGAGGGGTAGCGCAATACACTTCAGAGTTGATCGTTGCACCATGAGGGAGGACATCAAACATCATAACTCGTTCAGAGTACCAGAAGTCGATCAACATGAGTTTAACGACTGAGGGGGGCAGGTGGGGGGGCTTTGAACTTTTTGTCGGGAGGAGAGGTGGTGTGGTGTCACTCCATGGATTACCGTTTTGTTTCCGGTTCAAAGTGATGAATCCTTGTTTCAGCGCCTGTGACGATGTCCGACAAAAAATTGTCACGATCAGACTCGTAACGAGCAAACAATTCCGCATAAATGATTCTTCGTTGCTCCTTACGACCTTCTGTTAGGCGGCAAGGAACCTACCGGGCACCGGTGAGTACTCTGACTTGTGGACAAGTGTGTCGACACTACCAACATAAATGTCCAGTTGGGCAGCGAGGTGTGGATTGTGATCCGTCTATCACCTCGAATGAGAGTGTCTACACATTCCAATATTGCAAGTGTCACAGCTCTCTGCACCCGGCCAGCACGAGGTTGATCGGACAGGTTTGCGAGACCTTGTTGCGACGATGACAGACGCCTCACCCAACGGCTCACCCTGCTTTTGTTCAGTGGCAGGTATCCGTAGAAATTCTGCAAGCACCTATGAATACCTGCGATCGTCTGGTATTCCTCCAAAAGATACTCAATGACAGCCGTCTGGTTGGAAAGCACCTCTCTTGCAGACACTACTTTGAAATCTACCTGCAGCGTTACCGCAAATCGGAACATTACGACACTCTAGGACCTAAAGCGGGACTATTCCACGATATGCACAAAAATTCCACATTTTTTCAACTGCAAATGACCGAGGAAAAAATGTGTAGTATTATTTATGGCACGCTTCTAGTACGACATTGCACTGCCTGTATTTGTAAGAGGTATGCTGCAATATTCTTTCGGACACGCAGGCATTGCGATGACTACAGCTGTTATGAAATACGTTAAATGTATCTGCAGTAGAGAATAGCACCTCAAGGGTTTCAGATGATGACAACCCGAAACCTGTAAGCATACGAGAAAATGACACATATCAGTGGCTAGAACATCTCTCCAAGTTTCAAAAATGGTTCAAATGGCTCTGAGCACTATGGGACTTAACATCTATGGTCATCAGTCCCCTAGAACTTATAACTACTTAAACCTAAGGACAACACACAACACCCAGCCATCACGAGGCAGAGAAAATCCCTGACCCCGCCAGGAATCGAACCCGGGAACCCGGGCGCGGGAAGCGAGAACCGCACGACCACGAGATGCGGGCTCTCCCAGTTTCAATTTGTAATAAGCGCCATTGCATAGTTCGAGACTGACCACGAGAGGCAGGCGTGCCATAACGTGGCGTACAATTCAGCAATGAGTGCGTTTTCTGTCTCTGAATTTGCTAAATGTGAGTCAGTTGAGAAGGTTCACCGACCATTTCGTACAAGATACCAGGTGAAAGCTCCAGCAGACAAAACAATCCGTGGGTGGTACACGCCCATCCGTGAGGCTGGCTGCTTTATGTAGTGCTCAGACCATCAGCAGAAAAGGTGAGGCGTGTGCGGGAATCTTTCTTCAGGAGCCCAAAGAAATTTGCGTTACGTGCGAGCAGATAACTGAAGATATCGCAGTCACCTGTGTGGAGCATTCTGCGCAGAAGTGTGCGTGTACAACGATACCGGACGCAGCTCTGTACGCGCTGACTGATCGGGACAGCATGATTCTTACTTGTACAACGACTTGCGGCGCTACTGGAGGAAGGCAAGTTTTTCTCAAAATATGGTTTTCAATGACGCAATCACGTTACACGTGTCAGGAAAGAGTTCGTATTTGCGACAAATACGATTTACACGAGATTGTGTCACGCATTAGCGGTTCACCTAAGGCTAACGTCAGTGCTGACATGTCCAGTTTAAAAGTTTATTTACTACTTTTCCTTTCCTAGAAACCTGTGTCTGATTTCGTATACTTGGGCAAGCTGCAGCAATGGCTTATGCCACGATTACGGTTAGACGGTGGAGACTTTAAAACAAAATTGTCTTCCATCACACTTTCTATCAGACGTTTGTTATCCCCTCAAATCCGGGATCCCTCTCAGCATTGGACCTGAAGTGCTTCTCATCATGACTTTTCTCTTTTTCAGTGGCCAGCACAGCCACCTGACTTAGCTCCATGTGGTTTCTTCTTACTGGGTTACGCCAAAGATCGTGTGTTCCTGCCTCCATTGCTACTTATTTCCAAAATATGTTAGGAAAGATGATTAACGCGGCCCCTCAGTCGACCACGACGTGTATGGACGCATATGGGGAGAGTTTGCCGTTATTCCTTGGTACTCATGACCAGCAATAAAAACAGGGAATGGCACTTTGAGAATAAGAAAATGCTGGATATCGATAGCCGGCCGAAGTGGCCGAGCGGTTCTAGGCGCTACAATCTGGAACCGCGCGACCGCTACGGTTAGTTAGGTTTAAGTAATTCTAAGTTCTAGGGAACTGATGACCTAACAAGTTAGTGCTCGTCGGCCGGTGTGGCCGTACGGTTCTAGGCGCTTCAGTCCGGAACAGCGTGACCGCTACGGTCGCACGTTCGAATCCTGCCTCGGGCATGGATGTGTGTGATGTCCTTAGGTTAGTTAGCTTTAAGTAGTTCTAAGCTCTAGGAGACTGATGACCACAGATGTTAAGTCCCATAGTGCTCAGAGCCATTTGAAACCACAGTGTTCAGAATCATTTTTTTAATAACGATTCTGTAATTGGATGTCAGAGGTGCTTTAAAATATTGAGCCTAGTTTCAGAACATATATTAAGAGAGAAATGGACACAGACTCAAATTTTTAAAACTGACTCACAAAATCCTGGCTGGTTAGATCACTGACGCTGCAGGGTGAATACCAAGTGGGCTGAGGCGCGAATGGGAATTTGGATCGAGGAGGGAGGCGTGCTCGGGTAGTCTGTGCAAAGCCACTGTGTCAGGGTGGCGTAGTGAGTAGTGCATCTGACTAGTGAGCAGAAGGCCCGGGTTCGAATCCCGGCCTTGATAGGTGAACCAGCCACTCAGAGACAAATAAAAATTTCTCACTCAATAATTTGAAAAAAAAAACGTTTTGACACAAAAATACTTGAAATCTTTCCACACTCGTCCCACTGTTATTTAAAACAGTGGGAGATCGTTTATAAAGGATATTCCGACACGGTTATCTGAATATGAAATGCAGTCTGCTAAGATTTGACATCAGGGCGACAAAAACACTGGCACGCTGGTGGGCCTGCTCTTTAAGGAGTTGCCGTATTAAAGCTACGTGTTTCCATCTGTGAGACTGGAAGGATGCTTTCCATGGCAAAACTGTATATTTCACTGGCCATGCTACGTTATTTTGTACTTCCAGCCACACGCATTCCCCAACAACCACATTACTCTTCTCCTCTGCAGCGAGGTAATAACACAGCAGAGACAGCAGAGAGGGGGACACAGACAGGAAGAGAGAAATTTAGTTGCAGGGAGAGCTAAAACTAGCCAGAATCTATGACCTGCAGCGACACACTGTCGTTTGAGGCTAATTTCAAAGGGAAATAATGTTGCACCAGCCTCGGTACACGCCCACGACGGTAGCTAGAGAACTCGTTCCGAAATAAGCGTCGGTTCTGTCTTGCGTCACACTAGTCGACGTCAGCGTAGCTGATTGCATCGTTAATTGGCATGTAAGGCAAAGACTGTACGCCACAAGAAGAGAAACGGTTGAGCGAAATATTTTGCATCCCGAGAAATGTGCCGCGGGTACTTGGAACTTGAAATTTTCTCCAAACATATGATTCTTACTCTTAGTTCGACTTAGTAACTGTGCAGTCCCCTATACGTAAGTAGAAATAATCTGAGCAGTCGTATTTCATATTAGTTTTGTAATTGTTCCTGTTTACGGACCACGCCCTCCACAATAATAGTAAACACATTCTTAGGTTTTATGTGCTTGAGTCGCAGTGTAACAATTGTTTCCGTGCTTAACGTTTTCTGTCCTAATGCTAGGGGCACCCTCAGAAGCCGTAGGGGCCTAGTTGACCAATTTTCAAATTTTAAAAAGGCCTATACCAGGAAGAAGAGGGAGTGAAATCAGACGATTTATTGATTTCAGTAATAAACTAAACGAACACAGCCAAGGCTTCTGCAGTACAAATTCTGTACCGTAACACCACCGCTACTGCGCCATCTTTAGCAAGAGTCGGATGACGACACGACCTGACTTGCGCGGTTACGTATAAACAGTTCGGCTTTCTGGGCTTGATTACGTTTCAAAATTAACGACGTATTTAGAGCCTCTGACGATGCCTTCACCATTAAGACAGTAAACTTTAAGTGAAGAAGCAAACCCAGGACCACAGCCTATTGTCCTTGAAACATAAATCACCAAGGTTGTAAATACTGGGCGTGTATGTGAACCCATTACCGCCCCTGAACTATGGCAGTAGATTTTGTAACACTCTGATACTTCATTTTTTCTAATAGTTTCAAATTATATTCGCACGTCGTGGATGTTGTCCGCGGAACACATTCTGATCAAGCCATGAAGCCATTTTCTAAGGACATTTCATAAAATTAACTGTTAATGCAAGTTGTGACGAAGGATAATTGAATGTATATTTTTATAAAAGAAGTGAGGTTTAATAGGCTCTTTAAATTAAAATCTGTCCTAACGACACCACATCCCATTTCCTAATTGTATTGTTTATCATTAATTGCTCAAAATACCTTACAAGTGTGCGCTGCAGTTCAATGAGACAACGAAGGAAAATGGGACTTAAGCTTTCTACCAACATTAAGGTCAGTAGATATGGATATCTAGTTCGATAGGAAGGAGTTTAATCTTCTGTGGCTATTTTGAAGAATGCACCCCAGCGTTAAGCGTTAGAATCTGACGGTGAACATTCCGAGCTGGTTATTTTACACAATCAAATAATTTTGATATCCTTAAAAAATGAAAACCGCCAAAAAGTTTCACCTATTTAGACTTCCGGCCAGGAACAGGATGTAATGAATGTCAGTTAGAATCCAAAGTGGACGAGGGGACGAAAAAACCTGATTTTATTGGCCCGCAGTCGAAAATTAAATAGCCATAAACGTTGAAGATAAACAACGAATAAGGCAAATGCTGAGATGAGTCCTTTGAAAGAACAAGGCCGCTTTCCTTTCTGATCCTTCCCAATACGAAAGTGTGCTCCATTTCTAGTGACAGTCGTTAACGAGACACTGAATATTAACCTTCTTTCTCTTGGAACTGTCTTCTTCTGGCAAGGTCCTGAGAGTGAAGCACAATGAAACGACGTATTTTCTCACATTCGAAGCATATTGCTCGGCAGAATTATTTAATTTCCGAAACAAATATTTAATCAGCCTACGACGCTAATCAAACACCAATGGCAGACGCTAAAAAGGCTTAGAGGGGGGGGGGGGGGTTACAGACGAATTTCCAAAATCACCTGTTGCAAGAAAAGTCAGGCAACATATTACGTCTTCATGAACTTATATGAAAGCTTAATGGATTATTGTTATTCCTGGGAAACATTTCCCGGCAACACCGGATAATTCAAAAAGAAGGAACATATTTCAGTTCTTTACTATAAAGAAACTATAAAATACATAAACACGTTGCGCATGTTGCTGGAAAGAGTAAGGTTCAAAGTTTTGACATGGCTGCGCTGTTTGTTTGAAGCAACATGGGATCACGAAAGGAACCATTTTGTGTGTGGGAATTTGGGCGAAGTAATTCCATTGTTCAAGTACAACGTGCAGTCCGCTGTCGATTAGGCAAGAAGTCACCTCTGCACAAGCAGATTTATGTATGGGATAAAAAATTCTTAGAAGCTGGTTGCATACGCAAAGGGAACAGCACTGATCGGCCTCGCTAGTCTAATGAAAATGTCGATCGTAACCGAGATTCGTCACTCCCAGCCTTCGGAAGTCCGCAAGACGGGCAGATCAGGAACTTCAACTTCCTCAAAAAGCACGTGGCGAGTTCTGAAAGAAATGCATGAATATGAAGCCTTAAAAGAAGCAGTTAATGCATCGGTTGCGTCCCAGCGACCATAGCAAAAGTCAACGGCATTGCCGCAGTGGTAACACCGGTTCCTGTTAGATAACCGAAGTTGCCGTTTTGCCGAGCGCTGTTGGACAGCGAGGTGCACTCAGCCCTTGTGCGACAAACTGAGGAGCTACTTGATTGAGAAGTAGCCGCTCCGGTCTCGGAAACTGATATACGGCTGCGAGAGCTGTAGGATGAGGATGACACGGCGGCCGGTCGGTACCGTTTGACCTTCATGGCCTGTTCGTGTGGATTTTAGTTTTTATTTTAGACCATAACAGAGGGTACAAATTTAGCATTTCAGCTCTCCAGCACATGGCAGAAGACACTTCATTTGAGTACAAATGACAATGCACTATACATTGAATACTTTCACAACCGGAAGTTTCAGCTGCCAAGAATTCTTCCGGGTTGTATGGCCTTGGTCCCTGGAACTCCTGTTCCTGACGTTTCGTCCAAAGCTACGTTGGATATCTTCGGAGATGCTCCGGGTTGTGCTGAGTCTTGCTGACAGATGAGTCGGACGTCGATTAACGGCCTAAATACCGTGGAAAGTGGGCGTGGTCTGGATTCCACGTGATAGCAGAGATAAGCATTGTCGAAGATAAAATGTAACTATTGATCATAGTAAGTCAAACGTAAAAACTTCTCATCGATTCTGCAGCGTCACTGTCCATATATCGCTGAGTTTCATAGCTTCTTCTTTTCTCTTAAAATTATCCCCATGTTTATATATTTCGATGGCTTCTCTATATAGCCGAAGATAATAGTTTGTCATAGTACATAAAACTCCAGTTTCCGAAAATTTCACTACTTGATCACCCGACCGAAGAGCTTGATCCGCCACGGCTGACTTGTCTGTTTTCCCTAGTCGGCAAAGACTTTTATGTCCTTTCAACCGTGCATTCACACTTCTCTTAGTAGTTCCAATGTAGACCCTACCACATATGCACGGAGTCTTGTATAGACCACTTGCAGACAGAGGGCAGCTGACAATGCACTGCCCTTTTGTATCTTGTTTACGCGATACTGCTATCATCTGTATGTGTACATATCGCTGTCCTCCCACAAATGACCATGAAAGGATAATGAGAGACATTAGAGCTCATGTGAAAGTTTATCAACAGTTTTTCTCCCCATGTGCCATTCATGAACGGAAGTGGAGAGGGAGGGGCCAGATGGAAGGTTAGTGGTGCCAGAAGTAAACTCTCCCACTGACAACCAGGTGTCTTTGTGCAGTATAGGTGTATATTTAGCAAGAAACTAAATCCAGTTTGTTTATCTTGCAGGTTACCATCTGAAAGTCAAGGCTTCTGATTCGGAGCTGTGAGAAAGCACGGGGACACAGTAGTGCCTGCCGAGGGTGGCTAATGCAGGCAGAGATCCGCCGAATGCCAGCGCCGTTGCGCGGAGTGAGCCCGGGGCACCTGCCGCCGCCATTAGCGTGTCCCATATGTGAGTGAAAGGCACGGAGGCGCCACAAACCGGTCCAGGCGGCCGGCAGCGAGCGCCGGTCTCAGCTGGAGCCGAAGCTGAGCCCCGGGCCACGGCGCGCCGGATTTAGGCGCTAACCTGCCAAGGTTCGCAGTTCAGCCTGGAAGGAAAGGCTTGCTACCCTCCGGCAAGTAATGTTACTGGCGCCAGAATACCAGACAAGGTTTAATATTTATTTGATATACATTGTTGACTGACTATCTGGAAGTTATATAATGCAGTTTCTCTCTGGTACGTGGAGTCATCCTGCCCGGAAAGATTCCCACAGAGTCTGTTGGTGATGCTACGTCATGACATCTGCACAGCAAAAACAGTGCCCCAGCTGATCCCACTGGCGTTTTGGAATATCGATAAGTGAGATATGGATGAGCGAGAAAATTCCATAACTAAGAGTAATTTAAAAATCTCGTCGTTTCCCTTTCCCCGAAAACCTTGCAAAGTTTCAAGATGATTCTTGGTATTAAAACCAAGTAATGTATTTTCATTGGATGTGTAATATTTCATGTTTTTAAGCTATACATTTTTCAAACAGTATTTTTTTAGTCGATTTGTTACGTCACAGAGGATCTGAGTACAAGCACCGAGTTCTTTGATTGTCAGTAACACTGTCGTAGCAGTAAGCATTCTAAGCTTAACTAATGGGAGTGTCGGGCGGGGCAATGGACTGAATGAATGGAAACCGCTTACATAGAACAAATAGAAGAATACGGAACATGAAGAATTGTGAAATATGATTTGGTAAAGATTAGTTTAAGAGCTGAAGATTTCCAGGTATAGTTGTTCCTACATTGCTTGCTTGAGCGGAATTTGAGATGTGTTTGAATAACGGACAGCTTTAGAAGAATTTTTCTCTATTGGCTTGGGCTAGTCAGTTTCATTGTTTAGACGTGAGTAAGTACAGTTATCAGTTCATTTGACTTGCTCTTAGAGGTTATAGATTCATCATCCCTTTACCAACTCCGTAACTAATTTCATGGGGGGAAAATATTTATTAGAAAAGATAATTTTTTGTGAAGATGGATGTAATAGCTGGAAAATGAGTCTCAATTTTTGCAATACAATTTTTTAAAGATCAGTTTTTCTTTAATCATTTAGCAAGTTCAAATTCCACTATCGTCTCTTCACGGAGGAGTTCCATATTATCGAATTATGTGCCGTCGCATTGTACTCTGAGGAATACTGAAACATGATGTGATTAAAATAGTAGCATGCGCTAGCTATGCAATTCCGCAAAGTTTTTCTTTTACGTAACTCACTTGCTGCTGCTCTACATACAGGGTAGAGTACGAAATGTGTTACCATTTTGTTTTTGAATATAAACTTTATTGTCAATACAATCTGAAATGAACATGTACTACAATGAAGAGCCGTCCATGGAGATTTGTTCTAACTCAGCACATGCTCAATATGTCCACCATTTAGTATCCTAACTTCCTTCAGACGAACACTGAAGTTAGTGATTACCCTAAGGCACATGTCTTCCGTAATTTCAGTGCAAGCTTGAAGAATAAGTCTTCTGAGCCCAATTAAATTCCACAGCTTCTTGCTACTGCCTTGCCCTTCAACACGCAGTGGTTCATGCAAGATAGAGCAAGGCCACATACTGCAAACACTGTGTTGGAGTTTTTACACGAGCATTTCGACATGCGCATCATTTCACTCAAGTTTCCAGGTCGATTCAATGACGGACAAAATTGGTCCCCCAATAGCCCAGACCTCAATCTATGTGACTTTTTTCTTTGGGGGTATCTAAACGAAAAAATTTTCCCGAAGCGTCTACGTGATTTAATGGATCTCAGAAGACTTATTCTTCAAGCTTGTAGTGAAATTACGGAAGACATGTGCCGTAGGGTAATCACTAACTTCAGTGTTCGTTTGAAGGAAGTTAGGAAACGAAATGGTGGACATATTTAGCATGTGCTGAATTAGAACAAATTTACATGGATGGCTCTTCATTGTAGTATACGTTCCTTTCAGATTGTACCGACAGTAAAGTTTATATTCAAAAACAAAATGGTAACACATTTCGTGCGCCACCCTGTATTTTATGTTCATCGCTTCGGTTTCCATTGCCACTCACGCAGACATTTTTATTTTCACAGTGCACCGCTACATTTGCATTAGTCTGTGTTTGGAATTTTGTTTAGTCGGATTACGAATGTAAATTCACAATGGGTTTAGTAGAAACGGTTTGGTTATTTATTACTTCAAATTTTGTTTGATAAATTCATGTAGCATTTTATTCTTTTGGCTTGCGTGTTGAAATGCAACTCACGTAATGTGATGTCACATATTTTAGCACTTGATAATGATGATTTTTGCCTTGTGAGGTGCTCATCTGCGCAGGTCATCAACGCCCGTACAAAGTCCCAATTTTTTCACAGTCCAGTTTTTGTCACAGTCCAATCTAGTCACTGTCTCGAATGATGAGGATGATGATGAAATGATGAGGACAACACAAACAGCCAGTCCCCAGGCAGAGAAAAGTCCTCAATCCGGCTGGGAATCAAACCCGAGACCCCGTGATCCAGAGAAAGCAATGCTAACCACTAGACCACGACCTGCGGAATACTGATTTACCGGACAGCTTATTTAGTTTACAGTTTTAGACTTCTCATTAACTTGTTTGTAGTTATTTAAAATATAGTTGTAGAATTTCAGTTTTGGCCACTCATTTACCAGATAGAATTTCCGTAACTATACCACTCCCATTGTTCAGGATTACAACACAGATACACGAGTGACAAAGAATAACAATCAAGTAGAGTCCAGTTTCATTTCACAAGATTAAACACTTGGTAAGTTACAACCACAGTAAATAAGATAGTAGAAAGCACTGTAAATGAGAGCAGTTTCCATATGCGAATTTCTATAAGACACACAATCTATGTACTTCAGAATGAATTTTCACTTTGCGGTGGAGTGTGAAATGATGTGAAACTGCCTGGCAGATAACAACTGTGCCCTGACTAGGTTCGAGTTCCATTACGGTGTTCTGTTTTAGTGTGACAGGAAGTTTTATATCAGCACCCACTCCGCTGCAGGCTGAAAATTCATTCTGGAATCGATGCTTCAGACTGCAGTTACGTCACGTCTCAAAAACATCCTTCATTCCAGGAAAGCTAGTCTAGAAAGGTATGCAGGAGAAGAAGCTAGGAGATGACGTACTGGTGGAAGTAAAGTTGTGAGGGCGGTTCCTGAGGCGTGCTTAAATCGTTCAGTTGGCAGAACATTTGTCCGAGAAGGCAAAAATCCCATAATCTTTCTCCAGTACGGTACACAGTTCGAATCAGCCAGAGAGTGTGAGTAAAAAAAAGTTTAAATGTGTGTGAAATCTTATCGGACTTAACTGCTAAGGTCATCAGTCCCTAAGCTTGACACTACTTAACCTAAACTATCCTAAGGACAAAAACACACACACACACACACACACACACACACACACACACACACACACACACACACATGCCCGAGGGAGGATTCGAACCTCAGCCGGAACCAGCCGCACAGTCCATGATGAGTGTCAGTCTATAAACTGTCTGGCATAAGATATGAAACATCCAGAAGAGATGGCCGGATGTCAATGTAACTTTACATATGTACGCTTCTTCAGTGGGTTTATAAATGATTAGAGTTTCAGTTGTCTATCACAGGTAGTACAGCTGTTCCTGTTTGGATCTGGTGAACTATAAAAGGTGTTATACAGCATGTAACGGGTATAAGAGCAGATATTTTTTTATTGTAGTTCCTTAATAAGTACACACACCAGATTGCAGTTGTTTTCTCTTTCTGCCGAACAGTCTTCCCATAAATATGTCACATACTTTATGATCTGATGTTTCCTGTATGATCGTAACTGCACCACTAAAGTGACCTACGCCTGTCAGTATACGCTAGCAGTTTTGCATCAGCTTCGACACCTGACCTGCTGCCCTGCTGACAATAAGAATGAATGGCCCATTCTTGACACATTTACTTGCACGTACAGCCCAATCTAACAACATACGACTTGTAATAGCTATAATTGTTACTCTGAAAATGAAGTACATACTAATGTAGCGTTGTTGAGTACACTATCATCAGTCACCAGTTAAAACATCTACACTTTTACCCATTACATTTTTTATGATGTGTGTCAATAGCATCAGACGGAAATGCCATGCAGTCATGCGAGACAATGTTATCAGCATCTAAATTTGTAAATGGATTCTTTGCTTGTCTCCATTTGGTCAGATAGTCGAAACGTCCAGTATCGAAATGTTTGGCGAATTAGCACTTGACGGTGGCCTGATGTTGGACTGCATGACAGTGTGAGGAGAGGCACACTCATCGCCATGGTTCCAGTCAGACATGTCTGACCACGCTAACGGAGAATCTCCTTATTGCGCACCAAGTACACTATAACTCTTTCATATCTGTAACTGCCATCCGAGACTAAGTAATTGACATACTGCAACATTTCGTGTCGTTTTACATCGCTGGTCAGAGACTAGCAGCAACTTGCCTACAGAATTGCTGTCTCATTTGTAGAGCACCGAGCAACGGCCTTGCCGCAGTGGATAGACCGGTTCTTGTGAGATCACTGAAGTTAAGCGCTGACGGGCGTGGCCGGCACTTGGATGGGTGACCATTCTCGCCGCCATGCGCTGTTGCCATTTTTAGGGGTGCATTCAGCCTCGTGATGCCAATTGAGGAGCTACTCGGCCGAATAGTAGCGGCTTCGGTCAAGAAAACCACCATAACGAGCAGAAGAGCGGTGTGCTGACCTACGCCCCTTCTATCCGCATCCTCAGCTGAAGATGGCACGGCGGTCGGAATGTCCCGATGGGCCACTTGTGGCCTGAAGACGGAGTGCTTTTTCGTAGAGCACAACAGAAACGGCTCCGTTTGGAGTGGTTTCCAAGGCGCTATCAGCAGTGCATTTACCCAATGACTGTGCATAGGGAGTTAAAAAGGATGGTGCACAATGATCGAGCAGCTCCTCATTAGCCACACATTTATGCAGTCAGTACTAAGCAATGTCTGGAGTCGCGTAAATAGCGACACCACTACACTGTGGATGATTGGAAACGAGTGATTTGGAGTCATGAACGACGCTATTCCGTATGGCAGTACGATGGAAGGGTTTAGGTTTGTGCGAATTCCTGGAGAACGTTAGCTGCTGTCAGGGGTAGCTCCAACAGTGAGATGTGGAGGAAGTAGTGTTACAGTAGGTGGTGCTTCTCGCTGTTCGGTTGTGACCTTATTGGGCGAAAATAAACGCTAAATGTAGTAGGATATGAAAAACAACATCGTGTGTTGTGCAAACTGGGGGAATTGTTCGGAGACGATGACTGTATCAGCATCACTGTGGAGTATCAGAAAGCACCATCTTCATGGTCCAGTCACATTAATATGACCACTGCCTACGTTCGATGTCACAGACAATAGGTGGTAACACTAGCAGTGGAAACCATATAAAGCGTGCTAGGAAACTCTGACAACAGTACAGTTGATATTGTAACACATGGCCAAGGATGGAAGCATTCTCGAAAAGTCTACGTTTGTAAACTGTTCGCAAGCCGCTATTGTTAAAGTATATCATGGATGGCAAAATGGTCTTATCCAAAACCAGCTCTGAAGCACTTGTGGTGCACTATGGGTCATAGATGACACTGGTGAATAGCGGCTTTGGAGATGTGTACGGGTGAATAGACAAGGACCTATTGTGTAGCTGACAGCCAGATGAACCAAGAGGTTCCCAACAATGTCTTCTCAACGAGTGTTCAGCAAACGTTGCTGCATGTGGGTCTTTGCAGCAGGTGCCTGGCTCGTACACCCATGCTGACTGCTGTTCATCGGCGATGAAGGCTCAAATCTGCACACCAAAACTTAGTTTGTTTTTCCTCAGCAAGATCGGGCCCACCAGCAGCTCAATGCAACGTGTCACACAGCATGGTTCATCGGCGATGAAGGCTGAAATCGGCACACCAAATCACTGATTGGTGACAGGTGGCCTTTTCAGATGAGTCACACTTTATGCTCCATCGCATAGACGGCCATTGGTGTGAAACGTCTGAGAGCAAACACCCATTTTCAGAAGATTCCAGGCCGGTGGAGGGAGCGTTATGGTCTGGGAGATATTTTCGTAGCGTTCCCTGGGTGATCTCGTCCCTCTAGAAGTCACAATGGGTCAACATCAGCGAGCATCTGTTCTTAGGGATAACGTTTACCCTTCAATGTAGTATGTTTTTCCTGAACGAGATGGGATCTCTCCAGCAGCTGAATGCAACTTACCACACAGCATGGTTCGAAGAGCACCAGGATCAGTTTGCTGTACTCCTCTGGCCACCAAACTCCCCGGAATTAAACCCAGTCGATAGTGTGTGGGACCACCTTGATTGGAGTGTCCACACCAAGGATCGTCAACTGAGAAACCTGGCGCAGCTGGCCACGGCGCTGGAGTCGGCATGGTTCCACGTCCCTGTCGATACCTTCCAGAATTTGAGTGACTCTCTTCCAGCACGTGTTGCAGCGGTTCGCGCTGCAAAATGTGGTAATTCATGCTTTTGACAGGTGGTCATGTTAATGTGGTGTATGAGGAAACGACATCTGGACAGTGGCATTCATGAGATGGACTGGCCTGCACAGAGTCTCAATCTCAGCTCAATGACATATCGCTGGGATGAATTCAAAAACGTTGACTAGGCTCCATATCCCAGTGTCGAACATTACTACAGCCTCTAAAATGGGTCAAATAGCTCTAAGCACTATGGGACTTAACATCTGAGGTCATCAGTCCCCTAGAACTTAGAACTACTTGAACCTAAGTAACCTAAGGACATCACACACATCCATGCCCGAGGCAGGATTCAAACCTGCGACCGTAGCAGCAGGACGGTTCCAGACTAAAGCGCATAGAGCCGCTCGACCACAGCTGCCGGCTACAGCCTCTAGTTTCAGCTCTTGGGGAAGAATGGGCTATCATTCCTTCAACGAAATTCAGTCTCGTCATTGAAAGTGTCCCCCAGCAGTATTCACGCCATCATAATGGCGTGGGGTGTGTGCATCGTCTCGCCATTAATACCCACTAAAACGTGTGTGCATACTTTCGATCTGAGAGTGTACGGTTGGGACCAAATGGCATGGGGACCTTTCGGACACACTCTAACTTGGTCTTAACCTCTCGCTGTGTACCTCCCTCGGTAACTATTCCTTCGCCTGCTACGGCAGCCAGAACGGGAAGTTGCGACACAAAGCGGGCCAGATTTCGGCGGGGCGCGGCTTTCTGTGATTCTGGGCGCACGCGGTCCTCCTAAATGAGGAGCGAAAACAATGGCGGGCCCTCGCGGCAGCAGAGACTCTTGCGAAACGCGCAGCCGGAGCAGCCGCCGCGCCGCGCCGTGCCCCCGTTAATGGTGACGTTACCCGGCAAGAGCGAGCCGGCGCGATCTACATCCCGGCGCTAGCGCGTAATTTATTCCTCGCCTGGTGGCTCTGGAAGGCGGCTAAACCGCAGCGAACGCCCAGGGCGCGCCCGTAACGAGTGGTATTGTGCGGGCGCTAACGCTCCTGATTTACTCTCCTGTCGATGCCTGCGTGATAGACCGTGAAGGAGAAACGGCACGCAAGCCGCGTACAGCATTTAGAAACGCGATACTGCAGAAGAGACCATCATTACGCCGTTGTTGTGATGGGCTAGCGGGAGGGGGAGCATATGCTTGCGGAGGCTACGAAATTTAAGCGTCGCTCCTTCCATTTGGCGTCCAGAAATGCGACCACTGAATAAGCTTTCCTTCGTCTGTGGCAAAAGGGTCTTGGTCGTCGTCTGCCTTTACCAATAAAAATTAAATTAAATTTCACTGTTATCCATAATCAGGCAAAGTTTTGCTCAGAATGTTCTCGGATGTTTATGGTGTGCTGCATTTTTAACTCATGTCTGAAGGTCATCATCATAAAGTGCTGCGCCACCCTTAGAAAACTCTAAGCACAATTTCTAAGAATTTGTCCGTATGTGGAGCACCATCTTCTTCAGCAAGACAGTATCAGACCACACACGAACGCTGTGACATTTGCAGCCTTCTGACGTCTTGGGTTTATTGTCACCGATCATCCTCCATACAGTCCCGGCTTGGATCTATCAGATTTTTGTCTGCTTCCAAAAAGTAAAGAAGATATTCGAGGACATCGCTTTGATACTGATGAAAAACAAAGGTGAGATTGTGGCTCCTTCAACAAAGTCAGATGTTTTTACAGTGATGGTATCAACAAATTTGTCTCTCGGTGGGAGAAACGTTCTCGTCTCCAGGGTGACTACGTTGATAAATAAATTGTGCACATGATTAATGAGGATGTAGAATGTTAATAAAGCTTCTTTTTTTTTTTTTTAAAAAAAAGGCTTCACGAGTTTTTACTTTTCAGCACGCCCCTCTAAAATTATTTGTTTCAACTTTTAAAAGTGAATCACCCTCAAGTTGAACTGTCCGCCTCGAAATACCAACAAATCCAGCAACGATTGCCCCTTCTTGCCATATTGTCACCTCCTTACGTTTATCCATGTTTACGTACAATGTCTGCTTGAAACATGAATGTCCTACTGATCGCTCTGCCTCGTGCCCTCGTAGAGGAATTGCGTGGACGGCTGACTACGTGGTTAGATCGCTATGTCATCTGTAAAGGCTTAACGTTTCATATTTGAGTGTACTCTGGGCTAATTAATGTTTTTCCGGTGACCTTACATACTGCTATATGTGCTACTGACGATGGGTTACACACTGAATACCGGTTTGCGTTTTAAACATTTTAAAGTCTCCTTTAACAAAGTGTGCTTACGTTTTATAATGGCTGCTGCAGTACTGTTTGTGCAACTGATTTGTATAATTAATTATGCTGACTTCCATTAATTACTTAATCCATACGCTTCTCATCCAGTAATTAAGGGCATAAATAATTATGTGAGTAGCTGATTCAGTTCGCCTCGTTGAATAGTTTCATTTGGTGGATCGATCATATCTGACGCCTCATTGGTATAACTATTATTATTGTTAGTGTGAAAGTCAATTATGGATTACATCTCACTCATTGCGTAATTATTTACTTTTCTTCGATAGACAACTTCGCACATCGAACTAAGCATCTTACTGAGCTCTTTAATCTGGCGCACCGTTCTAAGCGGCCAAGGAAAGTGTCCTAAACTAGATCCCTCCACCCCCCCCCTCCCCCAATGCAGAATCGTGGGGCCGAAATAAATAGTAGTTTCGGCTTGTACCACTCTGTAGCGGAGTGCACAAGTCGTTCACTTCACTTGTCAGTTATCAGTTCGCCTTTACATGTGCTCCATTTTTCTTTATTTCCCCTAGATACTGGTAGACATTATACGAGTTATGTGTTCTTCAACAGTAAGGCTTAAAAAGGTTAAAGTTTATGATCGAACGGTACCATTTATACGTTTGTGTTAAATCTTTGGGATAACAAGACGTAGGTTCCTTCTGCGCAAACTAGATTGCCTTCAGTTGCTTAAACTGGACTCCCTTCTTCTTTTGTGTTTAAAATCTGCTTGTATTAGTATACGCTGTTATTCTCTTGAAATTCCAGTGTGGATTCGAAGAGGATGACGGAGAAAGCTGATCAAAGAAATTGTAGTCCTTCTAAAATGACTAAAGCTACTTATGCAGTAAAGAAAACGAATATGAATTGGCCGAAGGTCAGTGAAGAGTTTAATGTTTCCAGTAGCAAAAAATAATTTTTTTTTCAGTATAACTCGGAATGATATTTTGTAAGAGTGAATGGAAATGGCGCATAACATTATAAAGTAAGTATGAAGTGCTTATAAAATATAATATATTCCTATTTTTCCAGATTTTTGAAATTAAAACAAAAAGACGGTTCGGTTTTGGGCGCGTTTCTCTACGTTTAGTTACTTGCACCAGAAACACGTCATTGTCTATCACGGTGATTGTTTGCATGAACTGCTAACGACAAATGTGACAGATGGAACCTGGATTATGCCGCATGAGAATGGCGCGCAGACGACCCGTTGTGCGCCCAGACGAAAAAAGACGAGCTCTGAGTTCGTTGGTGTTTATCGTTTCACAAGGAACTACAGAATAGCAAGTAAAATCAAATGGTGTACCACAAAACATGAAAGCTTTTGCCTAGGAATGAGTCCTGGAATGCAAGTGTCTTAACAGCTTTTAAGATTTATCGTCATATTTGCTACTACAATGGCAGCATTGGGAAGTGTTGCGCCATGGATATCTTTACTGGACGCTACCAAACTGACGCTTCTGTATTTACAAGTCTGTGAGACTCATTAATTAAAATCTCATCCATATGAGTGTTTATTTTCAGTATTTTCTGTACAGAAAAATGCCATTCTTTCAGATGAAGACTGCCATGTGTACCTTCTCATTTCAATTTAGTTTATTAGCATCATTTGCATCAATAACGCGATACAGGAATTTTCATAATACCGAACAGAATATGCTCAGCACAATTCTACGAATTATAAAATTAACGTTTTACAAAATATTTAAACCAAGTAGATAATGATCTGACATACTTGCAGTTAACTTTGAGAAACACGTTTTTCATATCATTTACAGTTAGAAGAGTGTACAAAGAAAATGCAAAATTTACTAACAGAATAGCGTAACTGAAATTAAAATGAAGAAAATGCAAGTCTTGTTAGTGATTTAGAGATTCAAAATATGCCTCTACGTTATAAAAAACATTTATTGAACAGATAATTTTTAATGCTGACTGAAATTTTACCTCATTTTCGATTTCCTTGCTGAAAACTGGATTACACAGTTTCATTCATAATGCCTCAGATGTTTTTTGAGTTTTTGTTTTTCCTACTCTTTCTGCATGCAGATTCTTACTGATATGTGTATAGTACTTATGGAAATCTAAATGTGTATGCAAACTCTACAGTATACTTTTGAGTATACACAAAGATAGCACTGTCAGTAGTTTAACTGCATGAATAGGGACCTGCAATGTATTTGTGGAGAGTTGTGTTTAATACTTCTAATGGGTCTTCTCGGTAATTTAAAATATCTCTCAAGCGAGATTTTGTTACACCTCAGAACATTATTCCTTAAGGTAAAATGTAATGGAATCAAATATAATACACTAATCTTGAAAGTCTACAGACTCTAGAAATTATTCTTAGTGAAAAACACGCAGAACCGAACACTGAGAGACGGCTTTTGAAGCTCAAGTCATGATCAGTGCACATACCCAAAAAATCTCGTAGACTATTATTTCTCTATTTCATGGTCACTCAGTGATAAATGGTGGCCATCCTTCTCATTTACTTTACTGTACTTTATCTACTTTCATTTATTTACATTAGGTGTTAACTTACTAGCATGAAACCACAGCTGCAGTGGATGAAGATTTTAGGTCATCACTTATATTTGCACTTATTATATCATCTGCAAATAACATAATTTCGCACGAACTATTGGGGCTTTTAAATTCATTTATATAGATCAAGAATTATAGTGGATCGAAAACACTACCCTGCGGGATACGAGCTGCCACTTTTTTGGCATCTGATATGCAAATTTGTTGCGTGTTTTGAGATGAGTTCCATGACTGGAGTTCGATCTAGGAGACAGAATTCAAACAATTTCCTCCCAGTTCCTCTGACGCTTATCGCCACTGGTTGGCCAGGGGAATTTAGTGGTTCAGTGTATCAAGGGCCTTGGAAGGACCTAGGTCTTTGATAAAGTAAAATTCCCTTGACAAACTGATAGAATGGCTACTGGGTGTGGCTAACGTTACTGGACATTTTCGGGTAGTGGTCCCAACATAGAATGCCTAGAGTCCGTGCACCTATAGTTTATTGTCACCTTTGAGAGATGTAGAAACGTTGACGTTGGGGATATTGGAGATCCATACCAACAATTTCCACAGAGCGTGTGATGTAGTGCAGTGACTGTGGAATGAGCGATGACGAGGTGGACTGACAACAGTACTTCAAGAGGAGTAGGCGCTAAGCGCGCTTCCTTGCAAAAAGTGTACATAGTCAGATCGTTCCAAATACACTCCTGGAAATGGAAAAAAGAACACATTGACACCGGTGTGTCAGACTCACCATACTTGCTCCGGACGCTGCGAGAGTGCTGTACACGCACGGCACAGCGGACACACCAGGAACCGCGGTGTTGGCCGTCGAATGGCGCTAGCTGCGCAGCATTTGTGCACCGCCGCCGTCAGTGTCACCCAGTTTGCCGTGGCATACGGAGCTCCATCGCAGTCTTTAACACTGGTAGCATGCCGCGACAGCGTGGACGTGAACCGTATGTGCAGTTGACGGACTTTGAACGAGGGCGTATAGTGGGCATGCGGGAGGCCGGGTGGACGTACCGCCGAATTGCTCAACACGTGGGGCGTGAGGTCTCCACAGTACATCGATGTTGTCGCCAGTGGTCAGTGGAAGGTGCACGTGCCCGTCGACCTGGGACCGGACCGCAGCGACGCACGGATGCACGCCAAGACCGTAGGATCCTACGCAGTGCCGTAGGGGACCGCACCGCCACTTCCCAGCAAATTAGGGAAACTGTTACTCCTGGTGTATCGGCGAGAACCGTTCGCAACCGTCTCCATGAAGCTGGGCTACGGTCCCGCACACCGTTAGGCCGTCTTCCGCTCTCGCCCCAACATCGTGCAGCCCGCCTCCAGTGGTGTCGCGACAGGCGTGAATGGAGGGACGAATGGAGACGTGTCGTCTTCAGCGACAACAGTCGCTTCTGCCTTGGTGCCAATGATGGTCGTATGCGTGTTTGGCGCCGTGCAGGTGAGCGCCACAATCAGGACTGCATACGACCGAGGCACACAGGGCCAACACCCGGCATCATGGTGTGGGGAGCGATCTCCTACACTGGCCGTACACCTCTGGTGATCGTCGAGGGGACACTGAATAGTGCACGGTACATCCAAACCGTCATCGAACCCATCGTTGTACCATTCCTAGAAAGGTAAGGGAACTTGTGTTCCAACAGGACAATGCACGTCCGCATGTATCCCGTGCCACCCAATGTGCTCTAGAAGGTGTAAGTCAACTACCCTGGCCAGCAAGATCTCCGGATCTGGCCCCCATTGAGCATGTTTGGGACTGGATGAAGCGTCGTCTCACGCGGTCTGCACATCCAGCACGTACGCTGGTCCAACTAAGGCGCCAGGTGGAAATGGCATGGCAAGCCGTTCCACAGGGCTACATCCAGCATCTCTACGATCGTCTCCATGGGAGAATAGCAGCCTGTATTGCTGCGAAAGGTGGATATACACTGTACTAGTGCCGACATTGTGCATGCTCTGATGCCTGTGACTATGTGCCTGTGGTTCTGTCAGTGTGATCATGTGATGTATCTTTGACCCCAGGAATGTGTCAATAAAGTTTCCGCTTCCTGGGACAATGAATTCACGGTGTTCTTATTTCAATTTCCAGGAGTGTATAATCTGGACTATTCTTTTATCGAAATGATGTAGAACGAATTAATTTAGAGCACGTGTATGTATGATTAGACTTATCATTAATGAGAACATTATTATTTTAACTCAACTCACGCAACCACACTTGAAAATAAGTTTATATTTACTGGCTATTTAAGTCAGATTTAAAACTGGCTTTCCTACGTGTCAGAAAAATTATGTTATTGGGCAAATAATCAGAAACATTTATTTTTGCATATTGAACTCCTATATGAGCCAGTGACAGCCTTAATTGTGGATAATAAGGATCATTTTGCTCCTGTAGTGTTGAAGGTAGGGATATTTCTATTCTTCTCACACTGTGATAGATTATTTATGATGAATTTACATTGCGAATGTAGTTACCACGACGGTGCAGTTAAAATGCCCAACTCCTCGACGACCGAGGATGAAAACCACATGCACAATCAATACTTTCTAAGTGAAGAGGTACCCGGGAATATTATTCCATAAGACGTTATTAAACGGAAATATGCAAAATATATAAGAAGTTTTATTCATTAGTTTCCAGAATTTGAAATTATATGAAGAGGAAACGCATCTAAAATAAGTTGTTTGGAAATCTCTGTAGATGCTTTTTTCACTTCAAGTTTTCATCAATATATACTCCCAAAAATTTGCAGCATTGTACTCTGTTCACTAATTCCTGCTCATGTGCTACACGAAATGTGGGTTGACTATTTGTTGTACAGAACTGAATATAGTGTGCTTCTTCAAAATTTATTGGAGTCCATTTTCAGAGGATCACTTAATAATTCTTTAAAATAACATTAACAATCTCTTCTGTCAATTTGTCTCTAATCGGATTTATTGTGGCATTAGTATAGTCTGCAAAAAGTACCAACACTGCTTGTTAGGTATTAAGTAGAAAGTCATTCACATATACATTGTGTTCATTTTAACTGAAGACATTGAAATATCTAGAAAACTATACATACGATAAAAAAGTTATAATTGCAATTTGTTTGTATCGAAGGGTGATACACAAAGATATTACATTCGACCCGCCACCCGACACCGTGCGTGGGTGGCGGGGAACCCCTTTGAAATCTTCACTGGGAACCACTCTATTTTTTTTATTGCAGATTACGATCCTACGGCAAAATCTACATCCATTTTCTCTAAAGCGTTTTATTCGTTTCGTTACAGATGGCGCTGTAATCGGAGGAATAGAAATGGGTACACACAATCGGAATTTACGACATGCTACTCACTAGCCCTTGAATATCCAATGGCACGTAGGACCCCGCCTTCATACTGCGCGGGTAGGACAGGCAAGTATTTCATAACTTTTAATTGGAAATCCCATTCGCAATGTTGTATTCCTCCGACATATTGAACATGGCACTACCGGACGGCCGGCCGCGGTGGTCTCGCGGTTCTAGGCGCGCAGTCTGGAACCGTGAGACTGCTACGGTCGCAGGTTCGAATCCTGCCTCGGGCATGGATGTGTGTGATGGCCTTAGGTTAGTTAGGTTTAAGTAGTTCTAAGTTCTAGGGGACTGATGACCACAGCAGTTGAGTCCCATAGTGCTCAGAGCCATTTGAACCACTACCGGACGCGCCATTGTGGCCGTGGCTCGAGGCGAACGCTACTCTACTTTTCCAATTAGAGTAAATGTTGAAACGTAGTACCGCCAACTTCAATACACTTAGTGATCCGCTTTTCAAATGACCTTGCGCAGGACAGAAGCATATCTGCGGGAATTTCAGCACAGGCGATTCTGATACGGTCGTCCATGTCTTCACGGCTTATTGCCACTTGCTGGTACACCTTATCTTTTAAATATCCCCACAGAAAGAAAGCCGGCGACTTCAAATACGGCGACCTAGTTGGAAAACTAATACGGCTATCTCTGCCGATCCACCTAAAGTGTAAACACTGCCTAATATCTCCGGCTCTTCAATTGCGTAATGCGCAAGGCAACCCTCACAAAGAAACCACATACATCGTCGAATGTACAGGGCAACACCCTTTAGCAGTACCAGTAATTCCTTCTCCAAAAACGATCGATATTTGCGTCCATTCAACGTGCCGTCGATAAAATACTGACTGGTCGTGCGGTTTTAGGCGCTACAGTCTGGAACCGAGCGATAGCTACGGTCGCAGGTTCGAAACCTGCCTCGGGCATGGATGTGTGTGATGTCCTTAAGTTAGTTAGGTTTAATTAGTTCTACGTTCTAGGCGACTGATGACCTGAGAGGTTAGGTCGCATAGTGCTCAGAGCCATTTGAACCAATGAAGGTTTTTTTTCAATGATGCCATACCTTGTGTTAACCGATGAAGGACGTTGATGGTCAGCCGGCCGGAGTGGGCCGAGCGGTTCTAGGCGCTTCAGTCTGGAATCGTGCGACCGCTACGGTTGCAGGTTCGCTTCCTGCCTCAGGCATGGATGTGTGTGATGTCCTTAGGCTAGTTAGTACTTCTACGTTCTAGGGGACTGGTGACCTTAGATGTTAAGTCCCATATAGCTCAGAGCCATTTGCACCATTTTTTGTTGCTGGTCAATCCGCCGTAACCAGTGGTGATTGTCTACACTCCAGTAATGTACGCTGTGTCGGTGAACGCTACTATGGTTTGTCAACACAGGCTCCTGGGAAAATAGCACCTCGGCAAGTGGTAGTCGTTTGCATTTCATTTGTTGACGGGCCTATTTACACAACACTACCCGGTTATGGAAATCGGTGCCATGAATTCTTGATGCTGTGACACGTGGTATGGATGATACTCATGACGGTGCAGCATTGTGACCATACTACCTACGGACATACCGGAATTGCTGTGTGATTTCCAGGCCCTGAATTTTGGTGCACTGCCGCTAGTACAGCTGTTTCGTTACCTTCTCCTGTAACACGTTTGCTTCGTATCCTTTTGCCGGTCTGTAAGTCGCCATCACACGTAAAAACGTTCACATCCTTGTAAAAGAACGAACGATATCGAGTTTTCGCTCGGCATACAATGCAACAGCATCCTCGACATTTCTTCTATATTCTCTGTAAATATGGATCATTTCAGTTTTTTCTTCTATGGTTGCAGCATTCATCGTCCATCCGTACGTCCGTTCTCCAAATAGTAGGTAGACGTGCAAGTAGATGTGAAAATGGTTCAGATGGCTCAGAGTACTACGGGACTTAACATCTGAGGTCATCAGTCCCCTAAATCTTAGGACTACATAAACCAAACTAACCTAAGGACGTCACACACATCCATGCCCGAGGATTCGAACCTGCGACCGTAGCGCCTAGAACCACTCGGTCACAGCGGCCGGTGCACGTATGGTAATGTTCAGTGCCTGTATTTGTCCTACGTCTGTACGATCCTTGAGTTCCGGTCGCTGTGTACTGCATGTTATGATACTTGGTAGCTTGCTACTCGATCACGATGGCATGTTCAGTAGTCCCCTCTTCGATATACCGGAGAAATACATCTTTGTTAAAGGGGTTTCCAAGAAGAAGTTATGAAAAACTGCCTGTCCTATCCTTGCAGCAGGGAAGTGGGGAAGGGTGCAGCGTGGCATTGGATATTCAAGGGCCACTGAGTAGTATGTCGTAAATTACGATTACGTTCCAATGTCTATTCCTCCGAATACAGCGCTATCTGTGGCGAAACGAAGAAAATCTTTCAGACAAAATGTATGTAGATTTTACAGTAGAATCATAATCAGCAATGAAAAAAAATTAAAAAAGTATCAACAGAGGTTCCTATTGAAGATTTCAGAATTCCTCTTCGCCAGGCACGCACGGGGTGGGGTGGCGGGTCGAGTGTAATATCGTTGGATGTCACCCTTCGAGACAAACAAGTTGTAATCACAACTTTTTTTGGTCCGATGTGTAGTTTTCGAGGTATTTGAATGTTTTCATTTCAAATGAACACCCTGTATATAACGTATAGGCGTGGACCCAAAATTGAAACCTGCGTGACTCTCTTTGTGATTTTTCCCGAAACACTAAAATTTTCTACCCTTCCGATATTGCTCGATTTATTCACCACAACATTTTTCATTGTGTTTGTTAACGATAATTCAGACCAGCTATAGATAAAAATATCAACTCCATGAAAATTGAGTTTTTCTAAGAGAACAATATGGCCAACAAAATCAAACACCTTGGGAAGATCACAAAACATACCATCTGGCGATATTTTACAACACAGGAACATCTAAGGATTGTTCTAACAACTCGAAACAAAAGACAGATGCCAACAGTTGACGTTAGGCAAACTTTATGGGCCAAATCGCACGATAAACCGTTGGAAAAAAATATTGATAACTGGTCTGATATCTTCAGTTGGCTTTTATCATTTATCCCTGTCACCACAGCATATAGACTTGTGTAGTGTAGCGACAGGATCCACAGGGACAGTGAGAGACACTCCTTGGTAATCAACTACGGGTCTCACTTCTGTTTCTGGCGACACCCAGATCAACAGCAAAGTTCTGTAGAAGACCTAGTGAATCCACAGCGAGCAGAGATTCTCAATAAGTATACCGCTCCAACTCCTGGATTCATTGTTTGGGGAGTTATTGGTTATGGCAACTGAGGTGATATGACAGTTGTTGAAGTGAGTCTGAATGCTCCGCGGTTCATTGCAAGAATAATAACCATGCTGTCGCACCCTTCATGACTAGGGCAACATAGTATAGCAAGGTAATACGAGAATCCACACTGCAATTCACATCAAAAAAGTCCTAAGGAATGCATGGCTCCTTGACTGGCTTATCCAGTCCCTTGATGTAGCTTCTATGAAGAGTAACATGTTTGTGATGGGGAGACATACACTCCCATACATGCCTTCAAACAGCAGTATTGTTAATCTGACAAAGCATGTGTTTCAACCACCGCAAGACATTTTCCAAGACGACATTACAAGGTCGTCTGTTTTCTGCCACAACCAATACAGCACGTTATTCACTCCCAAGTGGGTCACATCTCATACTGATATTAACTATGGACATCAGTTCCGAATAGAATGTGATGAATCTCCTCCAAAAATTTGGTACTGGTTGAATGGAGCTTCATGTAGCAACAATCTTCATTTCTATCAGTATAATAGCAGTATGCTAAAAGTGTATTTGGTTTCAATAACGGCATTTCCACTCTGTACTATGAATTTCCATATTGATATGCGCAAATTACCACTTTCGAACTCTTGATCATTCCGATTCAAAAGCGAAGCCTTGAAAGTAGCTCTAATTCACTATCTGTCAATACAATGTACAGCAACCAAATCGCAGAAGGCTTATTTTAAACCATACAGCTCCCTACAACAAGCTAAAATCAACTTAATAAATAATAATACCAAGAAATAAAACACGAATGTGAGTCCATATACCGACTACGAGGACTGTTTCGTAGAATTATGATTTTTTTAATTAATTTTGTTTCGTGCAGTGAAACAGACGAAATCGCTATGTGCGTCCGATGATTTGGCTGGTGTACAGAATGACTGCACCCAATACGACATGCTATTTACAGTCCTTCGATTGAAAATGCGCTACAAATCGAAAATGGCTAATAGTACAGAATTGTACATTTCCAGCACACAGTGTAAATTGTCTTTGTTGAAATAGCAGATTAGAGGTTTCCAGATGCATCAGTGGGTGCTGTACATAATTCTTCTTCAGTGACAATGTATTTACGTCATCTGCCCAAAAAAGAAATAAAAGTTGATAGAAACAAATTTTCTGTATTAATCATCGTCGACAGTTGGAGGAAAAACAGCTTACTAGTAATTCTTCTGCACAACTGTTATAACAGTTTTTGGTAATGGATTACCTAAATTTCCTTACCAACCACGGTCACGAGTACACAAAAGTCTAAACGCCTGTAACGGATGAAATTGGTATGTTGTGATATTTGCAGTTATATAATCACGTACGTTTAAAAGGTCCCTTGAGGGGTAAGGTGTGAATGTGAAGAGGGTGGCATAAAAGCGATGGAAAAAGGACTGTATTTATATCGATTATCCACTTGTAGGGGTCGTTAGGGTGATTGATAACATTTCAGTACTTAGCGTTGGGAGTGGTTTTAAGAAGGGATAAAATGAATATTAATAATTTAGGTGATGAATTAATATTTCAAAAAAGATGCAAAATAAATTTCCTTCATCATTTCTATAATGTATTTATACTTAATCCGTGGATTTAAATGAAGTTAGTTGGCCACTGGACATCTTTTTACCCACATCCACGGGATCTTACTGAAAAGGTTTTGAAAGTAAGGAATGAAGTCACAGTTTAACGTGTCTGTGGAAGCGGGGCCATTAGAGGTTGAGCACAAAACCAGACTGGGGAAGTTTTGGATAGGAAACCGGCTATTTCCTTTTCAAGTATTTTTCCTCAAGCTATTATGTGAAAGGTTGGTAACGGTTGCTTGAGTCTCCTCTTCTGAATGCGAACACAATGTCTTACTAACGATCCACTTCACTCCATAGTTCTGCAAACTGTTCGTAGTAGCGGCTATCATGCAATTTCGTCATTTTTCGCGTAAGACAGCCTACAAATTTTAATCTTTTATTCGCCTTCCATGCTTCTGCTATCATCTGATTCTTACAGTCATGTGTCTTTGTAGACAATTAAACTGTGTGATTGGTACCCGAACTCTACCACTAATGTCGTAATCGGATTCTGTCTGGATCTTCCAGATTAATATTTTTAGGCAAATGATAATCATAAGTTAAGGTAAATAAAACTAGAACTAAATAGAAAGTGCGACTATTTTTTTGAAAAGAGGAGTGGAGAGAATGGATGGCGATATAATGCGACGTCCAGCGGAAGACGATTTGTCATAAAGGCTGCCTGAAGATGACAAGAAGTCAACTTGTCGAAATATTGCAGCCCTTTGACGGCGCCACACGGCTGAATACCCGAGAACACTGGAAGACAGTCTTACGCCGGTAAGCATAAAATCACACTTCGGTTTTAATGTAGCTCCAATAAGTGTAATGGAATGTATGTATTGCAGTTCTCTCCAAACGTAACTCTCCATAACTGTGACCATCAAGCAGGCTATACAGTACTATATCCAGTTTAATAGGTCAACGCTAACGTTAGGACGTCACAACACTATGTAACTCAGATGTTTGGGGAAGGTAATTCCTTGTTTATCTCCCCGTCACAGACGTAGCCTTCTTATGTCTGCTTATTGTTGTCTCGTTTCCGACAACTGGATGATTAACAAAATAAATTTGTTGTTGGGTCCTTGGTAATATCTGTCAGTTTGTGCATCGAATTTTTAACTCACTAGGAGAACGCAACAAGTGTCATAAGCCGATTTTCCAGAAAATACGCTCAGTGGAAGAAAGGTCAAAATAAGTGAAGACGTGTCTTGGCTTATCCGTAGATACTCGAGTAATTCAGAAAAAGCGAAGGTCAAAGTTTTCGACGTATTTTCCAGGTGTGCACCATTCCTTCAGACGAAATGGTGCCAATGGTAGTACAGAAGTTAGCGTCGAGGCTTATTAATTTTTCATCCCTTCTTAAAAACCCGCTTGTTGGTATTATTTTTGTTTTTAATTAATATACCCACGTCTGAAGAAAATTAGTACACGAGTGTTTTCCAGTGTATACTGATATAACGTCGTCCTTATTCGTCTACTAATTATAACTGAGGTGAATGAATATAAAAAAAATGAGCAAATTATTTGAAACTGCGTTCGGTGAAATTCCTGTAGTGTATTTTGATCCATAATCGGGTGCAATCGCCAGTGTTTGGAAAAACGATGCGTTATGCATGGTTTTCCGCGAAATTATTGCCAACGCGTGAAATCTTCATCAATGCCAACGACATTTCTTTGCCGAGTGCGATTCATACGAAGAAATGTCACTGTCGCAAACCCGTCTTCGTGGGTTGTTCATAGTGTTCGGAATACCTGTGTTTAGAATGTCTCTACGACCCAAGAGAATGCACCAAATCTTCCTGAGGAATAAATGTATGAATAAAATATAAGATTAAAACAAGAATTGATATGAGTATGAAATATAAGAACATGAGAATTTGAAAAGTTTTTAACCCATAAACATACTATACACACATACATTATATAATAAATGTATGAAACTCATTGTGAGTCCAGTTGTAATTTTACAATTAATAAAACGCCTTTATATCCCCTAATCTGATAAGAAACATTCGGGTAGTAACGTTCTACAAAGGTGAGTAGACAAATGAATACAATAAAAATAAAATAAAAGAGATTGAAACAGTAATCGTTTTTCCAAAACAACGTGCAAAATTAAAAGGCCGCAATGCTAACGACTGAGCTACACGTGGCTGAGGAAACCAAGTGGTAATAGGCACATAAAGTACCTCGAAAATAACTCGAGAGCTCTGACCGTCGTTTTTTCAGAAGCGATAGAGTATCTGACATGCGTTCGCTTATTTTGACCCCTCTCCTACTGAGCGACGTTCCTGGGAAATCGAGTGAAGGTACTCCTCTTTACCACGTAACTCACTGGGCATAAAAGGTGACGTACATGTAGTGTGTACCGGATTCGTGTGTGCCGTAAATGCCTAAAGCAAAGCTTTTCGAGTCGCTACCGTTGACAGAATACCTACGACGTATGTCTTTAGTATAGGTCCTATAAAACAATAATTGCCCTGTTTTTCCCTCTCTGTTTTTCTTTTGCCTCAGGGAGCGGGACCGGCTTCCAATTTGGCGCTCGTCTGTGTGGTGGTGGGCGGCGGCGGGCTGCAGTAATGCCGTAGGAAATTGAATATCGGCGGCCACGCGACCCCTCAGGAATGGGGCCGACATTTATTCAGGGCAATGGACGCGAAGGGATGCACCATTGTGCCTGCGCTGTGTTACCATACGTCTTTTTTCGTCAGTTTAATATTGCAGACGTTAGGTCCTTAAAGCCTGCAAGTGACGCGGCAAGTGGAATTAAGATTCAATTTCAAATGCTGTGACGAATAAGAAGTTCGTCTAAAATAATTCTGACTTCCTTATCATTTTTGGTTACGTCCGTGTCTAATAAGTACGGGATTAAAAAAAAAGTGTGAAATGTTATGGGACTTAACTGCTAAGTTCATCAGTACCTAAGCTTACACACTACTTAACCTTAATTATCCTAAGGACAAACAGACAGACCCATGTCCGAGGGAGGACTCGAACCTCCTCCGGGACCAGCCGTTTACGGAATTCGACGCCCCACATGTCTGCCATGCAACCACAGTATTGGCTGCTACATCTACATCTACATCTACATGACTACTCTGCAATTCACATTTAAGTGCTTGGCAGAGGGTTCATCGAACCACAATCATACTATCTCTCTACTATTCACTCCCGAACACCTAAACCTTTCTGTTCGAGCTCTGATTTCTCTTATTTTATTTTGATGATCATTCCTACCTATGTAGGTTGGGCTCAACAAAATATTTTCGCATTCGGAAGAGAAAGTTGGTGACTGAAATTTCGTAAAAAGGTCTCGCCGCGACGAAAAACGTCTATGCTGTAATGACTTCCATCCCAACTCGTGTATCATATCTGCCCCACTTTCTCCCCTATAACGCGATAATACAAAACGAGCTGCCCTTCTTTGCACCCTCTCGATGTCCCCCGTCAATCCCACCTGGTAAGGATCCCACACCGCGCAGCAATATTCTAACAGAGGACGAACGAGTGTAGTGTAAGCTGTCTCTTTAGTGGACTTGTTGCATCTTCTAAGTGTCCTGCCAATGAAACGCAACCTTTGGCTCGCCTTCCCGACAATATTATCTATGTGGTCCTTCCAACTGAAGTTGTTCGTAATTTTAAGACCCAGGTACTTAGTTGAATTGACAGCCTTGATAATTGTACTATTTATCGAGTAATCGAATTCCAACGGATTTCTTTTGGAACTCATGTGGATCATCTCACACTTTTCGTTATTTAGCGTCAACTGCCACCTGCCACACCATACAGCAATCTTTTCTAAATCGCTTTGCAACTGATACTGGTCTTCGGATGACCTTACTAGACGGTAAATTACAGCATCATCTGCGAACAGTCTAAGAGAACTGCTCAGATTGTCACCCAGGTCATTTATATAGATCAGGAACAGTAGAGATCCCAGGACGCTTCCCTGGGGAACACCTGATATCACTTCAGCTGCTAATGGCGACAGGGGGAGGGACTGGAGGAATCCTATGGTGAGTACAACTTAAGCGCAGCTGAGCTGCTTAGTCGACGAGTAACTCACCATAGCAGTAGTGATGTCGACACACAGCAGAGCAATGGCAACGATAAATAAAGGCCGGTCTCTGTGACCGAGCGGTCCTAGGCGCTTCAGTCCGGAACCGCGCTGCTGCTACGGTCGCAGGTTCGAATCTTGCCTCGGGCATGGCAGTGTGTGATGTCCTTAGGTTAGTTAGGTGGTGGTGGTTAGTGTTTAACGTCCCGTCGACGGTTAGTTAGGTTTAAGTAGATCGAAGTCTGGGGTACTGATGATCTCAGATGTTAAGTCCCATATTACTTAGAGCCATTTGATAAATAAAAAAAACAAAACTCTCCGAAGTTGACATTTCGGCAGAAAGGAACCCAAGGAATTCCGCAGAGTGAGAGAGGAATTGTAGATGAAACATTAGCGTTTCTGCAAGATGAGTCAGTGGAAAGTGTGCTGTCGTATGCTCTCGACTGTTCGGACAATGTACATGAGCAGTACAGTGACGACGATACATGCTTAACAGGACAAAGTGATACCAAAATGGGTGTTGAGCTTTGTAGTTCATCATTCTTTTCAGTCAGGGAGCCACCATCTCCGTCTCCAGTACAACGTAGTACAGAAAAATCGTTGTCCAAGGAGCGGTTGTTAATTACATACGTGGAAGATCATCCACAGCACAGTAAAAAACAGTTATGAACAGATTTCGATTAAGTCCGCAGCAGTATGACAGTGTACTGCATAAGAAAAACTATGGATATTCTACATATACATCTGCATCTACATCTACATCCATACTCCGCAAGCCACCTGACGCTGTGTGGTGGAGGGTACTTTGAGTACCTCTATCGGTTCTCCCTTCTATTCCAATCTTGTATTGTTCGTGGAAAGAAAGATTGTCGGTATGCCTCTGTGTGGGCTCTAATCGCCCTGATTTTATGCTCATGGTCTCTTCGCGAGATATACGTAGGGGGGAGCAATATACTGCTTCACTCCTCGGTGTAGGTATGTTCTCGAAACTTCAACAAAAGCCCGTGCCGAGCTACTGAGCGTCTCTCCTGCAAAGTATTCCACTGTAGTTTATCTGTTATCTCCGTAACGCTTTCGCGATTACTAAATGATCCTGTAACTAAGCGCGCTACTCTCCGTTGGATCTTCTCTATCTCTTCTATCAACCCTATCTGGTGCGGATCCCACACTGCTGAGCAGTATTCAAGCAGTGGGCGAACAATCGTACTGTAACCTACTTCCTTTGGTTCCGGATTGCATTTCCTTAGGACTTTTTCAATGAATCTCATTCTGGCATCTGCTTTACCGACGATTAATTTTATTTGGTTATTCCATTTTGAATCACTCCTAATGCCTACTGCCAGATAATTTATGGAATTAACTGCTTCCAGTTGCTGACGCGCTATATTGTAGCTAAATGATAAAGGATCTTTCTTTCTGTGTATTCGCAGCACATTACACTTGTCTACATTGAGATTCAATTGCCATTTCCTGCAGTATGGGTCAGTTCGTTGCAGATCTTCCTGCATTTCAGTACAATTTTCTATTGTTACATCATCTCGATATACCAAAGCATCATCCGCAAAAAGCCTCAGTGAACTTCCTAAGTTATCCACAAGGTCATTTACGTATAATGCGAATAGCAACGGTCCTACGACACTCCCCTGTGGCACACCTGAAATCACACTTACTTTGGTAGACTTATCTCCATTCACAATTGCATGCTGCGTTCTATTATCTAGGAACTCTTCAATCCAATCACACAATTGGTCTGATAGTCCATATGCTCTTATTTTGTTCATTAGACGACTGTGGGGAACTGTATCGAACGCCTTGTGGAAGTCAAGAAACACGGCATCTAGTTGGGAACCCATGTCTATGGCCCTATGAGTTGTTGAAGAGAGGACAAGGCGCGCTTGTTATAAGAACAGGTAATTGCTGCATATAATTTACAGAATGTGCGTGATAGTGACTTACTACGTTATGTGCATGGAACTGAGCGCGACATAGATATAGTGAATTCAAGGGGCGGTTGCATAGCTTCAAACAGCTCTAAACAATTGGAAGACGTAAAATAAATAAATTTGAAACAAAGCGACACCCTGACAATGCACAGGAACCAGCCCGAAAATTCGTATATGACATAAACAAACGAATCCCGTCCTTCAGTAAGAAATCTGTTTTCAACTCCGTTCATGCGAGATTTGAAGACGAACTGTATACGAAAGCAACCCTGAAAATTAAAGGTACCAAGAGAGTTCTATCTAGCTCATTCTTTAAAGCATTCGGATACAATTACGTCGACTGTTAATCTGGATGGTAAATTGGCTGGAAAATGATTTACTGTATTGCGAGAAGTTGGTGGTGCTCTGTTGCTGCGACTCTTTCTCGTGTGTGTGATCTTGCAAGGGCTGTAGGGAACATTTACGTCATAGCATGCAAGAATGAGAAAATGGTCGTAAGAGAACTACAACTATGATATGAGCACTGCTTTTGCCCAATAAGTGCTCAAAATGCCTTGCTTATAATTCATTTCTGGTTCAAATGGCTCTGAGCACTATGGGACTTAACATCTGAGATCATCAGTCCCCTAGAACTTAGAACTACTTAAACGTCACCGACCTAAGGACATCAACACATGCATTCCCGTGGCAGGATTCGAACCTGCGACCGTAGCGGTCGTGCGGTTCCAGACGGAAGCGCCTAGAACCGCTCTGCCACACCGCCGGCTATTCATTTCTGGGCTGCGTATAAAACTCATAGTCCTTTACAACAAATTATCCCTTCTGAAAACTGTGTGACATTGCAATTCAAACCATCTGGAGCCACTGGATTTTTTTTTCTGTGCCTATAAAAAAATATTGTACTACCGGCAGCTACGCGTTACAGTATAGACGGTCACACGATAGGCTCCATGACAGGCTGTTTCGCATTCGGTGGCCTGCCGTCAAATTCCATCAGTTCTGATCACCGGGTTATACCAATCTACTTCTATACACGTTCGCTAAGAATGGCCACCTACCTCATCGTCCTACACGATTTCTAACTCCCAAAGTGTTCGTCTTCGATTTGGCTAGTGCGAACCGTTGTTATGACTGTGTCTCGCCGCTTTTCATTCAGTGTTCTTAGTGCAAGTTAATGGTTTATTTTGAACATTTCTTGAATGTCTACGACGTCCATTTTGTAAGTGTAATAAACACATCCCATAGAAAGTTGATGTCTGCACCTTCCGGACAGTCATTTTTTGTCTAACTCCTCGTGCACATGCTGAAGCGTTACCACCTAATATTTTTCCTGTCTTAATTGTTAACACAACACTTTCAAATGAGTATTACTAAAAATTTGAAGTTGCGACCTCGCACTCAAAGTGTTCCTTGTTAGTATTAATGAAATAAACATGGTTTATGGTGTCCTGATACTACACGTAAAAGTAATTTTAATTCAGCGACATTTTACGAACCTGTTATTGTAATATGTATTTAAATGCAAAAGTCAGTATTCGTAAAGTATCATAACGCATTTCAACTGCTTCGTCCGTTCATCATGTATTTCCGTCCCTCCAAATAAATTTTGTATTTGTCGTAAATCGGAAACCAAGCGTAAACTTAGAAAGTTGTTGACCTAGATCTGTAAGTCTTTAAAAGTATTATTATTGCTAGTTATGCTATATTACTAACTTCGAGGCTACGTTCGAGTGTAACCCTTAACATCAATTTTTATTTTGTTTAATATAAATTGCAAAATAACCGTAAATCATTGATACGTTTCTTTCTTCACTTTTGTACTGCCATTCATAAATACTGTATGGAGTTACATTCTGTTCCAACGTAACACTTAATTTTAAGCTACTTACTGCACAAAAGAGTGTGATAAAGTAATTTTGCGTGAGGGTTATCTTCAATCTTTCTCTTAATGAGCGTACCAGCAGCTGCCTTTACCAATAGCTATGTCACGTTACGTATCATATATTCTTTTATGAAATGTGATTCCAAAAACAGGTGCACTGCGCAGTCGATGATATTCCGGAGTTATAGACCGTCGTCCACTTTCACGTATGACGTATGATATGGGTGCCTGACAGACATCTTCAGATACCTGAAGACTTCTGGAAAATGCTTAGGGGGAACAATTTGAATAATGATGAATGACGATCAGCTCCATTCCCCGAAGCGTCGTCTCATGAAGTAAGTTGAGTTCAGCTTTGGAGCACCAAAAATTACATTCACTACAAAAATCTTAATCTGAATGCCACAGACAGGGACAAGTAACACACACGTAATAATATTCGACCAACGCTGTAGTAAATTAACCACGCAGAAAGGCAGAAAGGATCGACCTTAAATTCAACTACTAGTAGAGGTGAACAACACATTAATTCCCATAGAGAAATTCGAAATACATAACTGTCAGTCATTCTGTGTACACGTATGCACTTGTGTGTGTGTGTGTGTGTGTGTGTGTGTTTAGCGTGGTTTCGGTAGTCAGTTTAAATACATATTGAGCATCATAAAAATATAATTGAAATTCACCCATCTGAAACGTCTATACATAGTTGTATATTCTTTCCTTGACTAAATATTTCTAATAATCAAACTGCAACTTCCACATCGTAGCGAGACGAACTGAAAACAATCAACAGAATATGAAAATAATGAAGTAGTCACTTTTGCTCTACATCTTCTTTTTTCGCCTTCGTTTATCTCTATATCTCTACCGTTTTTAGTTCACGTAAAGCGCAAATATCCTTGAGATCTGATGAGTACAATGTGAACATACAAGCGGAACACTCCAAAAATATAATGGAAAGCAGTCAGAAACGTTTTAGTAGTACGTTTTTGATGTAATGAATAAACACGATACGAAATTTTCCTCCACATATTATTTCATAACCTTAACTCGGCAAGACGTCAGCGTCCGAGTTGTGGATTATTACAGATAAAAGATGCGGATTGGGTAGCAGTGAAGCCTGAGGTTCGTTGACTGAAATAGGACGCTCGTTACCTGGCAACCAGACCCTCACGCATGCGCAGTGACACAAAAGGCGTACCACATGGCGACGGCCCGCTCCGCCCTCTCGAATACATCAGAGGCGCGTCGGTGTCGCTAATTATCCGTCAGGAATCGTTATCTGCCTCTCGTAATCTCGTTAGCGGCCCGATGGCTGCTGATTTATGTTGTGATAATTGCCGGGTATTACTCAGCTATAAGTCGCTCCCAACGGTCGCGGTCCACATATAATCCGGCTTTAAGGGCGACGGTAGAACACTCTAGTTCAGTATTGTGGCGCTGCGTCGTAAATCGTGCTCCAAGCCTTGCCGTACACCTTGTTTGGTGAAATGGTGTCTCTACACTGAACACGACCATTGAACGTTTAGGTCGATGGACTCGCGATATTCGAGGTAACGTTGTTGACACCAGAGGTCGATAGTTGCATTGCAGAACCCTGTGATTTCAACACGGCTAGCACCTTGTTGTTGGCGTACTGGGAACGAGCATGAACATATGTTATTAATTTCTTACAGCATAGAGTGCGGATAGTAAAGGCATATTAACGAAGTCACAAATATTCTCCGCCGGCCGGTGTGGCGGTGCGGTTCTAGGCGCTTCGGTATGGAACCGCGCTGCTGCTACGGTCGCAGGTTCGAATCCTGCCTCGGGCATGGATGTGTGTGATGTCTTTAGGTTAGTTAGGTTTAAGTAATTCTAAGTTCCAAGGGACTGATGACCCCAGATGTTAAGTCACATAGTGCTCAGAGCCATTTTGAACAAATATTTTCCAATATTCTGTTGGTTCCTCACAACATAAATTACAGAAACAAGAGCCTAAGCCACGACGCATGCATATTTTATGGCACTGTCGTCGTTCCCCAGATGTTTATCTGTGTGTGGTGGATTATAATCCGATATTGCCTTATAAAGAGGAAATGGTTGACAGTCTTTTCACAACCAGATCAACACTGGCTTCAGTGAAGTAAGGTTTTATTTTTATCCGTTACACAAATATGTCTGCGATAAGCAAACCATAGTTCTGTGTGTTATAATCTTTCATGCACATTCCACTCTTGTGGAAAATGATCCTTTGGTAAGTTGGTAGCCATGTGCGACGCTAGATCTACGAGCAATTCATTTAAGAAGAGAAACATAAGATTTATGTTTTAATACATTGAATGTTGGCAGTGTACTGAAGATCAACGGTGTCAAATCTGTATCAAGAAATGGAACTAGGATTTTATCACTTTGATAGTGAGTCAAAAATGACACGGTTAGGTTTGATAAGCAAAGAAAGAAGTTAAGTGACATAATCTCATATTATAAACCGTTTTGTGTGACAGTCATGAATGACTTACAACCTAATTTAGTGATTCTTCCGTTCTCAACATTGGACGCATAGTTTTTCGCATCCTCCCAGATTTCTATGGCTCTTTTGCCGCTGGACTACCGCCTAACCGTCGATGGGCACGAAATTTTAACCACGGTCTTTGGTGTTTGAAGATGACAAGTACTGCTTCGTTTGCAGTGGCGTCAGGTAGTGCGTATACATTTTACACTGGTAGCTTAAAATAACATCATGTTAAGTCCGTAGTATGTAAACTTCCCGCATAAAAATGTCCTTTTCAGAAATATTAAAATAGAACGAAGATACAAAACTCACTCCTCGAACTGACATATCGAACATCAGCTACTTTTGGGAAACGTATAAAAATAAGGAGTTTTTTATTTTATACACTATGTGATCAAAAGCATCCGGACACCCCCAAAAACATACGTTTTTCGTATTAGGTGCAATGTGCTGCCATCTGCTGCCAGGTACTCCTTATCAGCGACCTCAGTAGTCCGTGGACATCGTGAGAGAGCAGAATGGGGCTCTCCGCGGAACTCACGGACTTCGAACGTCGTCAGGTGATTGGGTGTCGCTTGGGTCATTCGTCTGTACGAGAGTCTTACATACACCTAAACACACCTAGGTCCACTGTTTCCAATGCGATAGTGAAGTGGAAAATGAAGGGACACGTACAGCACAAACGGTCCAGGCTGACCTCGTCTGTTGACTGACAGACACCGCCGACAGTTGAAGAGGGTCGTAAGGTGAAATAGGCAGGCATATATCCATACCATCACACACGAATTCCAAACTGCATCAGGCATCAGGATCCACTGCAAGTACCAAGACAGTTAGGCTCATAATCCACACATAATGCCGATAAATGCCAAAGGCCGACTCGCTTTGTGTAAGGAGCGTAAACATTGGACGATTGAACGGTGGAAAATGTGGGTATCCGATGGCAGGGTGTGGGTATGGTGGGCTCAGTGCAGAACTCCGTGAAAAACGGGCTGTCATTCCCAAAGAAACCTTCCAGCACCTGATTGAACGAATGCCTGCGATAGTGTAAGCTGTCATCAAGGCTAAGGATGGGCGAACACCATATTTCAACATTACCGATGGAGGGCGGCACGAACTTTGGTCATTTTCTGCCAGGTGCCCTGATACTTTTGATCACGTAGTGTATGTCATATTCATCAAATTGACGAACAAGTCTCCATGGTCATGGAACGAGTCAGCATATGAAATTATGACAGAAGAGTAGTAATAGATCAAATGAAACGTATATGAATCCTACGCAGACGACAAGCCATAAGCTTAAATAAAGAAAATCAACAACGTAACAGAACAGAAGGAGAGAGCCATGAGGAAACTATTTCATTTCGATTTGGAAGTGTGTGGATTACCTTTAAGCTTATTGAATTCTTGTGTCAGCTTACTGAAACTGGATGCAGCAGAATACTGCACGCCTTTCTGCACAAGAGTCAAGGAGGGGCGTCCAAATGCAGGTTGGATTAGGCTTATCCATTACGGATATATTAGAATCCGTGACTGTTAATTGAATAAAAATGTATAAAATTGAAACTGTTCACTTTCTTGAATAGTTATTTATTATTCCATGCACTGGTTTTTTTAATCTTTTCAAGTTCATCTTCAGATTGGATTTGTCCTGGTATTAACTATGTGTATTAAATTGAGTATATAAACCGAAGCATTTGTCATTACGGAAAAGATTGATGCCACCTACAGGAAAAATGAAGAAACCTTTTGAGAAAAGAGAACAGCTTGAATGTATATCAAGAGCTCAAGGAAAACCAGTCCGAAGGAATGAAGGGAAAGCAGAAAGGTGGAAGGAGGATACTGCGGGTCTATAAAAGGGAGATATACTTGAGGCCAATATTATGCAAATGGAAGAGGACGTAGATGGAATTGAGATGGGAGAGATGGTACTGCGAGAAGAATTTGACAAAGCTGTGAAAGGTATAAGTCAAAACAAGGCTACTAAAAGATCCCAAGCCCTCGTGGCTGGATACCTTCCAATTTCTTTTCCTTGATTCAACATTTTCTTATTGAGTTCCCGAATAGTGACGGCGAGTTAAAGTCATTTGAGTACTGAAATCAGGAGTTAGAGCTTTGATTTTCTTCAGATAGTAACTTCGTGACGGGGCTAGCACTCTTTATTAGGCGTGGGACGATGTGTGGCGCCGTGGCTACCTGAGTGACAAGAGCAGACTACCGCTCGCTCATCGCACCACACGGGGTACCCGGCGTTTTCGTCTTTTTTAGTGAGGTGAGCAAGGTGTCTGGGACGTGGGCAGCGTCGGGGAGGGCGCCTCGCAAATCGTTTTAGTGCACTGGGGCCCGTCGCTTGGCTAGGAGACGGCAGGACGGCAGCAGTGCCTGCGATGTTGGGAGAATTTTAATATCTGCGTTCACGGTGTCGACAGTACGGCGCCTACGTGGACCACTGTTGTCCAACGTTGTGTTATTAGAATAATGTATCCTGGGAATGCGGTTGATTATTTCACTAGTATGTTTTTTCTATGTCTTGAGCTTGCATTTATTTACTGTTTTGGGTGAAGATATTCTAGGAAATAAGAGAGCACTATTTTTGTACCATTACTTTCGGTTAGTCAGACCATATAGAATTATGCTGCACAACATTAATGTTAGCACGTAAGATGGTCAAAGAATTGTAAATAATTATAGTTTAATGTAAGCTATTCAGTCGTGAATTTTTCAGACGTGATAGTGGCAACATTACAAATTCAACTGAACACAGCGATTAATATTGTCTTGGTAGAGGCTGCCTCTTCTTACGTTTCTACGTCATGTATTTGTAAAATTTTATTGCGAAAGTATTGGGGACGGTGACCGACAAGGAATCCACCAGTTTTGGGCAGGTTAAGTTAGGCAACCTGCACGACGTAAGTTGAACCCAGCTCCGGAGAAAAACCTGTGGCTGTGTCAACGTACTGACAGACATCCCGTCGAGCAAACATGGGGGCCCTTCCAAATCAATGGGCGGCTTACCGGCATGCGGCACAACAAAACAAGATGCCAGACCGGACCGCATGCGGCGGCGCGCTTCCTTCCGTCCCTTTACGACGAACCTGCACCTACCTGTGAACATTGTATAAGCGGATCGTCAGTAGGAAGGCCGAATGAAACCTACTGTACTTCGGCGTGAACCAGGCTGCAATTAAAGTCACTAATCCACGTTTCGGGAGAAACACGAAATGAAAGGTTGGAAATTTTGTCCTCAATTAATATATTCTGAAACTTAGGAGAACAAGTATCACTGCCAAGTCCGTGCTAGTCTTAACACAGTCACTCATAGTCCTTTTCGCTCACGTTAGCAAGTTTATGGTGTTGCATTTCCCGAAAACGTAATAGCTACAAAAATACTGATTGTTTTACATCGATTATGCTCGCCAAATATCATGTCTGTCGGTACCAAATGCAGTGACACTTTTTAGCCACCGACCTGCTCAATACGCCACGCGGAATATACGTCCTTTCTCGTCACAAAATTCACATAAAAATTCTGAAATTTCTACACACACATCGGAATACTTACACCGTCAGTTTCCATCACTTTTGATGTATGAAACACTGCTGGATACGGCAACTTATCGTTTCCATCGGAACTACTACTACTTCCGATCTGTTTCATGGTCGGCTTCGACTCTTCTCTAGAACACTAAGTCTTCTCTACCAGCAGAGAAAGGCGCGCCAAGAATATGGCTTTACCACTGGTCATCTTACTCAACAGCCAATAGCAAAACAACATTCTCCCGCGTCAGTCCGCGCTTTTCATCCATAACAAATCGCAAAATAGTAAACCTCACGACTGCACTTTTTACCGACGTAATTACCTAATATGCTGAAGTTTTGTTTATGCATAAAGTTATTTACTATTGTTATTTATACCTGAATTAACTTTCCCTTTACCATAAACTTACTTTACAAATCTATTCTACAAAAATTCCCTTTTGTCCATATCCATACTTCTTCGAAATGTTCCCACACTAAATCCTAATACATAACTCGTTAAACAGTTATCTTCATATTAACCTTAAATCTCACGCACGCATCATTCATACTGCTAAAACACATTTATAACATCTTACATACACAACAAGACATAACAACACTTTATGAAAATACCAGAACAGTTTATGAAAAACATTCTATTACTTTAGTGCACTTTACTGCGCACAATCGAAACAAAATCAGTCCCCTATCCAATACTGTCCTCTATTGGCTGATACATAAACTACGTGCGCGTCCAGTCTCGCGTCACCATCTGTCACTATCCAGCTCTGAGACACATCTCCCACCGAACCGCCTCCAAGGCAGGATCGTTATACGGCGCTACGCCTCAAGCAGTTCTATACTTCGACCGTGGCAGCTTTCGGTGGCACTTGACTGCGTGCCCCCCGATGAGAGGAGGGCTTCTCCGAGACTCTGCTTCACAGCAAGGGAAAACAACTTGTAGCAGACGCAATTGTACTGTGACAATGGCATCGACCTATCGTCTCTGTATCTCCAGTGCACGCTGATGAAGCGCACTGCCGACACTACAATTTTTCCGTGCTTCAGTCTACCATGCATTCGGCCGGACTGTAAGCACAGTGCAGTTCGTGGTAAGGAGTGCAGACAGCTGTATTCTAATACAATTCCTCCTCTCCCAGTGAGAGTGAAAGATGAACGATCTACGATGAATGACTTGATCTGCAAATCGGCTTTCACGTCTTTGTCGCTGACTAGTGTTACCATCCCATCCAGGCCCCTCTATTCCTTGCTCAGCACTGAACCAACCATTTTCTTTCATCTGGTAAGACAGGTGTCTGATAATACTTCAGTAGTCCATATGCGGTGTTGTGCAAAGAGAAAATGAGGCATATGCTATGTTTCATTCACGACTGAGACACCTACGGAGACTGACTGCAGTGGCTGACAAAATGTCCCATAGAGCAGTCTACATCTGATGAGCTACCTTGCCGCGATGCGAGCCACCTGGTCCGGCTGCAGCTATTCTCTCATTTCGGAACTATACCTGATGCTGCCCACTGGTACCTATATCAGGTGCTTCTTACGAGGGACAACTGACGGATGCCTTGCCAATATCCACACCTCCTCCTAAGAGCGCGACAAACCGACATCAGCTCGCATCCGTGAACCACTGTCACAGAGGAAGAAGGCCCGTGTGAAGTGAGTGGAAGGATGACGTGTAAGCGTGTGATATGTTCTTTATTTTGATACCGCTAATGGCGGGAGATCAAAGTCCTGGGAAACATAGCCCCCTTGTCGAGTTGAACGTTCCTCAATATTGAGACCGAAATAAACTGGTTATTGTGATGTTTGATAATCTTGATATTGTCAAGTTTATCATTGTGTTACGTATTTTTCCTTTTTAGTTTCTATACAATACAGGGCATTGGAGACACGATACCCTTCTGTGCCTCTAAAGCATCTGAACTCAATTTTTTAACTTATTAACTTGACTCGTTTTCTTAAATAATTTGTCAAGATAGTTCTGTTTTTCACTTAAACTTTTGCTATATGGATTAAGAAGGAAACCTTCAATAGATGGCCACCCTAGGAGGATTTTGTACAACACTCGCTGTGAAAGCTTTTTTGTTACTGAAAAATGGTTTTCTTTTTGGGTTTCATCCTGAGAGTGTACATTTCTTACATGCATTTGATGCCTAAGTAGCAAAATATTTAATTCCGTTGGGTTCTTTGTTGTGATGTTATTGTTTTGGTCCTTCTAATTATGTTATACTCTGAAGAGGCAAAGAATCTGGTACACCGGCCTAATATCGTTTAGGGCTCTCGTGAGAACGCAGAAGTGGTGCAACATGACATGGCATGGACTCGACTGATGTCTAAAGTAGGGCTGGAGGGAACTGACACCATGAATTCTGCATAGCTGTCTATAAATCCGTAAGCGTACAAGGGGTGGAGATCTCTCCTGAATAGCACGTTGCAAAGAATCCCAGACACGCTCATTAATGTTCATTTATGGGGAATCTGGTGGCCAGCATAGGTGTTTAAACTCAGAAGGGTGTTCCTGGAGCCACTATGTACCAATTATGGACGTGTTGGGTGCCGCATTGTCCTGCTAGAACTGCTGAAGTCCGTACGAATGCCGAATGGACATGAATGGATGCAGGAGATGAGACAGGGTGCTTACATATATGTCACCAGTCAGAGTCGTATAGCAATATTCGAGCTATGCAGAATTTCTTACTATTCATAGCATAGTGAGTTAATGAGCAAATTTTTATTGACAATCTTTAGAAAGAGGAAGAGGAGGAACGGATCAACCTCACACGTTCTGTATGTATTGACAAGACTGAGAATAGTTTGAGGACCATCAATACTGCTTGTCAGTATTTCTGATATGAAACTTTCTGGCAGATTAAAACTGTGCGCTGAACCGAGACTCAAACTGGGGACCTTTGCCTTTCGCGGGCAAGCGCTCTTCCATCTGAGATACCAAAGCACGACTCACGACCCGTCCTCACAGCTTCGATTCTGCCAGTGCCTCACCTCCTACCTTCCAATTTAATCTGCCAGGAAGCTTCATATCAGCGCACCCTCCGTTGCAGAGTGAAAATCTCATTATGGAATATTTCTGATACTGACAATACGTCGATAGGCAACCTCAGACGCTCGATACACTGAGGCGACAAAAGTCATGAGATACCTCCTAATATCGTGTTGGACCTCCAACGACACAGTGCAACTACGCGGCATGACATGGATTTTTCAAGTTGTTGGGACTCCCATTCAGAAATGTAGAGCCATGCTTCCTCTGTAGCAGCCCACAATTGTGAAAGTGTGCTGGTGCAAAATTTTGTGCAACAACTGACCTATCGATTATGTCCTATTAATATTCGTTGGGAGTCTTTTTGGACTATCTGGGTGGCCAAACCATTCGCTCGGATTGTCGAGATTGGTCTTCAAACCAATCATGAATCATTGTGGCCCGATTACATGGCGCATTGTCATCCATAAAACTTCCGTCGTAGTTTGGAAACATGAAGTTCAAGAGTGGCTACAGGTGGTCTTCAAGTAGCCGAACATAAGTAATTCCAGTCAATGATCTGTTCAGTTGGACCAGAGGATCCAATCCATTACACGTAAACACAGCCACACAGTGCCTTGTTGACAATTTGGGTCGATTATTTGGTGGGGTCTTCGCCACACAACAACTACCTTTAGCTCTTACCAACTGAAATCGGGACTCATCTGATAAGACCACGGTTTTCCGGTCGTCTGGGGTCCAACCAACATGGTTGCGAGCCCACTAAAGGAGCTGCAGGCGATGTCGTGATTTTAACAAAGGCACGCTCGTCAGTCATCTGCTGCCGTAGCCCATTCACGTTTAATTTCGCCTTACTGTCCTAATGTATACGTTCGTCATATATCCCACATTGATTTCTGTGATTATTTCACTCACTCAGTGCTGGTTGTCTGTTAGCACTGACAGGTCTACGCAAACGCAGCTGCTCTCGCTCGTTAAGTGAAGTCTATCACCCATTGCGTTGTCCTTATTGAGAGGTAATACCTGAAATCTGATATTCTCGGCACGCTCTTGACGCTGTTTTAACTAAGGATATTGAATTCCCTAATAATTTCCGAACTGAAATGTATCATGCGTTTAGATTCAAATACAATGCCGCGTTCGAAGTCTCTTAATTCCCGTTGTGTGGCCATAATCACGTCGTACAGCTTTTCGCACGAATCACATAAGTACAAATGAAAGCTTCGTCAGTACCTGCTCCTCTACACTTTGAGTAACCGATACTACAGCGATCTGTATGTCGGTATCACGTGACTTTCGTCACCTCATTATATAATGGCAGTTTGACAGTATTATTGAAGGTCTGGGGGCCTCTTTAGACACTCGTGATTCATTGATTACGATGTTGTGGCACTGGCAGGCGGTCCGTGGGTTTCTGTGCGGTGCTGTTAATGCAGATGGGGAGGCCAGATGGAGGCCTGATGAGGCGGCTGATGGCGGCGCTCTGAGGTAATTACGTGGCCGCTGCAGCAGCTGCAGCAGCGGAGTGGCTGCGGGGCCACAGAGTTTTTCTGCGGTCGCCGCGGCACAGGGCAGGCTGCGTCCGTCCTTTATCTGAGGCGGCATCGCCAGCCGGCCTACTTCCATCTCCGTCTCCCGACAGCAAGATGGCAGGTTTGACCTGTTTTCAGGAAATAATCAGCCACAACTGACGCACTGACTCGGACAAACATGTAAGTCACATAAAATCGATGAGCAGCGTTATCACTGGTAATATAATATGAAACAATTCCAATGGCATCGCAGAGTTAGTAATTCGCTAGATGAAAGACTTTAGTTTTTGCAGCAGTCCAAAGTTGGCGTAAGTAGTAGGTACGAGGGCTTTGGAAAAGAGACGCTAATACGTCAACGTCAAATGTTGATTGAATCTAATCTTTGCTATCACGGTCGTGTGTGATGTCCTTAGGTTGGTTAGGTTTAAGTAGTTCTAATTTCTAGAGGACTGATGACCTCAGACGTTAAATCCCATAGTGCTTAGAGCCATTTGAACCATTTTTTTGCTGTCACGTTCTCAACAACCTTAACTTTCTTAGTGTTGCCGTCAAATATGAACTTCCCTCACTGATCTGGTTCATATTGTCAGGCCATGACTAGGACTTAACATATATTAACAGGAAGGCACCTCTCAACAGTTTTCAAGAAAACTGATTTTTAAAATTTTTACGTGTTCTTATCTATTGGCTGGTTACAATTAAACTTTTAGTACTTAACACACTGTAACACGGAAACTAATTACTGTAATAGAGCCAAACTACGTAGAATTACTGTCAAGGACATGGGGAAGACAAATAATGCAGAATGAATTCAAATGCAGCACTTTTAATGTGCCGCTACGGTACATCATACCATCACAATCGGTATCATTAATGCTGCAGAAAACGCTCAGTATGGTGCACAGCAGTGTCCAGAAGAGTCTGAAAGCGCAAGATTGCTTTCTGCACAGCAGAACGAAGCATGTCCGCAGGAATGCTAGATACCTCTGTTGATATGCTGCGCTTCAGATCAGGACATTCGTGAATGCTTCCTGGTAAACCCTGTCCTTTAGCTAGCCCCACAACCAGAAATCACACTGAATGATATCAGGTGATCGTGCCGGCATAGCATTGGAAATGATCGGCTGATGATTCGATCGCTTTCTAATCTGTTTCGGAAAAGTACATAGACTTCACGAGCGATGTGCGTTGGGGCCCCATCCTGCGAGAAAACTGCTGAATTCATTGTATCTCTCTCCCGTTGGGCGGGTATGACATCCTGACATATCTGTGTAACGGTGGCCACACACACTGCATGTCTTTGGTCTTTGAGCGTCAACCTATTGAAAAAGAGAATGAACCAATGTTGAAGGTAGCCGTGAAGCCACACCATATGATGACACGTCTCCCATACAGAGTAACTTCATGCTCAGTGACTAGATGTGAAGATCCCCACACTCGACAGTTCTGTGTGTTTACGTCACCCGTCAGAGTAAAATGAGCTTCTTCTTTCCATATGATGGTCTAAGGCCAGCCCGTGTCAACATCAATCCTTGCGAGGAAGTGGACAGCGAAGTCATCACGTCGTTCTAGGCGCGCAGTCCGGAACCGTGCGACTGCTACGGTCGCAGGTTCGAATCCTGCCTCGGGCATGGATGTGTGTGATGTCCTTAGGTTAGTTAGGTTTAAGTAGTTCTAAGTTCTAGGGGACTAATGACCACAGCAGTTGAGTTCCATAGTGCTCAGAGCCATTTGAACCATTTGAACCAACACGTCGTTGTGCGTCTATGGTGCAAGCTGCTGTACGATATGGTTCTTGTACGGATACCATTCGAAAATGGTTCAAAGCACCTTCCGTACAGTAATCCACGGAATATTCAACTACCTTGACACTGCAGCGTTGTCTGCCAAAGCAACGGCGATTTCATCAATCATCTATGGTGCAACCGGTCGTCGGCCTATTCCCGGAGCGACGCTCAGTTCTCCAGTTGATTTGAACTTCTTCATCATGCTCCGCACAGCAGGTGGAGAGAGAGGACCCTCCCATAAACCTTTCAGCCGGCGATATTCTCGAAGCGGAGCTGCAGCATTACTATTGTTTTGATAATACAGCTTCGCTAATAATGCCGTGCTCCTTTCGTTGAAGCTCATGTTCACACGTCAACAAGCGCAATGCGACTGGTCATGTGTGTCGATGAATCACCATGACTGATTACGGTACCTGGTAGCCATTGTTGGAACTGAACGGTGGCGCTATGACGTACGGAAATCATGCTCCCCATACTCTGGACATTAAGATCCTGTTGTGGCGTAAAGTCAAGCACCGGCACGCCGGTCGGGAACAATAGAGAAGAGATGACTTTGAAGAGACATCAGCCCATCGCACGCTGACCGACCCCTCTCCTGGAAGACAACGTGAGAGCAGCGGCCCCTATGTGAAGAGGACACGAGTGCCGCGACCGAGTCGTGACGTCCATTTCAATAGCATCGTCAAGAATAGCGACCTGGAGAGCAGCGTCAAACCTAGTTAAATCGCTTGTGCACTCTATGTAGAACAGACATGGAACTGTTTATACTGAAGGAGATACATTACTTTATGTTTCGCCCTTTGCTTGCGACACTTATGAGTAATTGCAAAAGTTATGTATTGTAATTATCATTTTGTAATTAAAATCATTAATACGATTTGTCTGAATTTTTTGTCTAGCGAACCGAGTAGCAGGTTTCCTAGACAAGACATATTTTACGACGAGCGTGGAGACATAATAAATGCTACCAAGTTTGGTATTCGTACTGCAATCAGTTTCCATATTTTAATGTATTAAATAGAGAAAATTTAATTATAGCCACCTGGTACTTTGTATTGGCACTAGTATTAAGCGGGTAGTAGCCTATCGGCTAAGCGCTTAGTGTCATAAGAGCGAGGTGTCAGGTTTGAAACTCTCTGTCAGTTTTTTTTTTTTAAATTCCCACGTAAACTTTTGAAGTTGGAGATGGTCTGCCAACCTGCAGCATTAAAGTAATTCCTGCAAAACGTATTCCGCTGGTGCAGTATTACGATGTTCATGTTTTACAGGCAGGTAAAGAACTTTATTAAATATTTAAAAAACTGCGCGAACATCGTCTAACGCAATAGAGATAGCTTCTAAAGAAGACTGCATAAACATGCAATCAATCGTACATCATGAGTTAGTTATCTGCACCAATAACCTTCGACATGCGTTGTACACGCCGAAACTGCGTAATGACCGAGGACCGTTTATAAACGTAAAGGATGTTTGTTTTGCAATAGAGACATTGAAAAAATCAAGCATATGCCAGCTAGCCGGACTGGCCGTGCGGTTCTAGGTGCTACAGTCTGGAAACGAGCGCCCGCTACGGTCGCAGGCTCGAATACTGCCTCGGGCATGGATGTGTGTGATATTCTTACGTAAGTTAGGTTTAATTAGTTCTAAGTTCTAGGCGACTGATGACCTCAGAAGTTATGTCGCTTAGTGCTCAGAGCCATTTGAACCAAGCATATGCCAAAACCTGGTGTTCATTAGACGTGTTCTATGTCTTAATAATAATAGTTTTTCATTGATCTGTGATCAGCATCATCGAGATGTGGTAATCAATAAAGTGTGTTCCACAAAGTTTATATTTTGAATTATAAAATCAGTTTGACGTTTATGGATATTGATACTCATGAATAGGATTAAATAATTACTCTGTTGTTCGCAACAGGGACTGGCCTAACTGAAATTCTACGGAAATCTATTATTGACAGGCACCACCACAGCTTAGTTCCTCCAACCGTATTCCCTTATCAATGGAAACATAAAAAGTATGCGAAATGTATTAACTTCTTTTTCCGAGTGTACAAATCAAGTCTTTATATTTTTATTAGTCTTATGATATGTGTTAGGTTCTAAGACGTAATATAATTCACGCTAAGAATTATCACTGATTCTGTAGCCAGACAAAGTCTCAGTAGGGGTTAATGAAGATGTAGGGTAAACGTAAATGTCATGACTCAATATAGAGCCGCCCCCTCCCCCCAAGCGAACCGAATATCCGCAGTGTCTATGTCTAAGCAGCCATGCCTCTCTTTCGCCTTCTGTCCACTGCCGACAATCCCAGGGTGAATATATAAATATCTGTTCCGCGCTCGAGTAACGTGATTTTAATTTTAGGGTGTCTGTTGGTGTAAAATTTGTATCCACGGAACTATTCTGCCCAGCGACTGTATAAGTGTACTGCAGTGATGGTTCCCCTCTGTTGCTATTCCACCCCGGCACTGAACGCATGACAAACGACTATGTCTCTTGCAATCTACCTGTCGTCTTTTATGTCGGTTTTATGGCCCATATGAGTGATATATGATGGAGGTAACTTAATTTTTGTGCAGCATTTGTCTCTGATGTGGTTCGCAGACGACACAGTTTGCATGAAAGGAGATAACGTCGTTGGAAAATTGTTGCGAAACGTAGAAACGCTTTCTGCTGATAGGCGCTTGGTGGACCGGGAGCTGACTCTGAGCACAAGTAAATGTAATGTAGTTCGCATAAACAGACGAACAGGTTCGACATCGCTTCACTAACCGGTCATTGATCAACATATTTGATTAAATAGAGGGAAGGAAGGCGTTCCGTCAACGACAAAGCACAAACGTGAGTAGCACAACCGAGCGAGGTGACACAGTGGTTACCACAATGAACTCGTATGCGGTAGGACGGCGGTTCAAATCCGTGTCCGGTCGTATGTGTTTACGCTTTCCGTGATATCCTTAAATCGCTCTCGGGATGGTTCTCTTGAAAATCAAAGGGCTGATTTCCTTACCCATCATTGAAACATTCCCAGCGTGTGCTTCGTCTCTAATGACCTCGAAGTTGACGGTACGTTAAACTATAATCTTGCTCCCATCCTCCCTTCCTTTCCAATGGACGAACGGTAGGAAAGGGAAATGGCAATGTCCTATTACACGGAAACGTCACGTAAATTGTGTTAACCAAATATTGCAATCTTCAGACGTAAAAATAGCCACAGCATTTTGAATCCATTGTAGATAAAGTAATGTAAAAGAAGTTTCGGGCGTACGCCAACGGAATGCAATATACAAAAATGACCGAGTGAACAACGCCGGAAACTCCCTGAGTCTGTTCATAGATGAGGGTTTTATACGCTGCCTCTCCAAAAAAGTGAAGCACCGAAAAGGGGTGGAGGACGAGCTATCAAACTTCGCACATTGAGAGGGTATGTGATATTATCGAGTCAAATTTAGAAAGAACTTGGTAGTATGAGCCCACTTGTCACTATGACGTAGCGTCCTCTTTGCCGTGGATGCAACATTGCTTCGTTTCGGCAGCGTATCATTACTCCATTGTGTCGTATTCTGAGGAAGGCTGGCCGACAACTTTTTAACTGGTCCTTGATATCCCTGATAGCGGCAATGGGACGTAGTTGGCGACCCAGCTGATCCCAAACACGTTCTGTTGGGGACAGATCTGAGGATCTTACTAGCAAGAGGCTCTCTCCAAATCACGTAAACCGTTTCTAAACACATTAGTCATGTGTGGACGAGCATTTCTCTGTTGAAAAATGGTACAACCATTCTGTCCCATTAGATGTAACGCACGTGGGGGCAGGACGCCATTCATCGGTGAATACAATGCGACACCTTTCATTAGCACTCCATGATTCCCAGCCATGGCAGTAGTCAAAACACAGCCGTTTGTTAGTTGATGTTAACGGCAGCCCACGCATGGGGCGGTAGTTCTGTAGTCCGGCTGCTGCTGTTCTACAGCCAATGGTGCTGGATTACATTCAACGTCGCAGGTAGTTCGTCACTTGGTCCCGTATGATAGGAAACGATTTAGTACGGTTACGAGCTTTGAGTACAATACGGCGATCCTTCTTGTGGTGATCGGACTTCAACGTTTCAAAATCTGTCAGATGCTGTCTCACGAGTGTACACGGCATCTCTGTGTCTTTTACGGTTACACTCAACATAGGACGCTGTTCACGACCCGCATATATCCCTGGTAAACAACACTGAACACTAACAAAGCATATGTATTGAGGTGGCCGTTCCTCCTGTCACAGAGGATCGTAGCTCTAATCATTTACATATCTACCCAAGGTGTATACGTGTGCGAATTGTCGTTGACATTTGGCCATGTCTTCTTATTACTTCACCTTTTTTGCCAGACAGTGTATGCAGGATGTCCCAGGAGAAATGGTGAACATTCAGGGATGTGACAATATTAACTGAATTGACAAATGCACGTATGCCGATGGCGGTAGTATCACGTACACAAGGTATAAAACGGCAGTGTATTAGCAGAGATATCATAGTGTTTAGGCGATTCATGTGAAAAGATCTATAACGTGATTAAGACCGCACGATGAGAATTGACTGACTTTGAGCGCGGAATGGTAGATGGAGTTAGACGAATGTGACATTCCATTTCGGAAAGTGTTGATGAAGTCAGTACTCCGAGATCAACACTGTCAAGAGTGTGCCGAGAATACCAAATCTAAGGCATCAGGGTCAGTCTGGAAGAATTGGACCACTGGCCGAGATGGACCAATGCGCCGCTGGAAAGGAGCTCCGGATACTTGCGAGGAAGCCCTTTTGTAAACAAACGCGGTGTAGAAGTGTTGCTATTATTTTTGTGTTAGTTCTGGAGAAAAATCACGACCCCTGTTCTACTAAGCCAAAAACTATAATCGCTTAGTTACATAATTTTAGTATCAAGGCTTGGTTTGTACAATACTGATATAGCTTGTCCACTACGATCTTCACAAGTATGGGGTCATGAAGATAACCTAAGATGGCCACTGAGTTCGCTCCCTACAGATAGAAGTCGGGGTGGTGTGGTGGTCCATCTCTCCTAGAAAATCAGGACAGATGGACCAGTGTTTTTTTGGAGAGATGGTCACTTGTTTTATTGTGAGAGAGATGGAGCTTAACTAAATTTAGCTTCAACATTTGTGCAATACTCCCAATGAAGATCGTCGCGGCCTGTAATATACGTACATGTCGGAAGATAGGTGGTGGTGGTTGTTAGAGTTTAACATCCCGTCGACAACGAGGTCATTAGAGACGGAGCGCCAGCTCGGGTTAGAGAAGGATTGGGAAGGAAATCGGCCGTACCCTTCAAAGGAACCATCCCGACATTTGCCTGACACGATTTAGGGATATCATGGAAAACCTAAATCAGGACGGCTGGAGACGGGATTGAACCGTCGTCCTCCCGAATGCGAGTGCAGTGTGCTAACCACTGCGCCACCTCGCTCGGTGGGAAGATAGGTCCGTTCCAACCAATGGAAGAACAAAATCTTACACACAGACCAACCAACCACTTCAAAGCTCATCAAAAGACTTACTGATACTAAGCACATCAAAAGAGTAGAGTTATCTGCACAAGTCAAATGCATTCGCTGACACAACTTCGGACTCCACTCCTGCTGAACCCAAAACTTTCAAGATTACCACATCTGGACTGACTACATAGATAAAACTTTTGGAAGAAGTATCACCTGTTCCTTCTATAGCAAAAGCCACGAATTACAAGAGGAAGGCAGCAACTATGCAAAGGTCTAAACGCTGTTGAAACTGTAAAGAAAAAGAGGAATAAGAAGAGAAAAGAAACCGAAGAAGTGCACAAAAAGATCACCAAAGGGAAATACTAGCGAAGAAGAAAACAGACTGAAGAGGCTCAATAAGACAAATACTGCATACAGCCTACTGTGTTTATCAGGTGCACAAGTTTTAGAAGATTACTAAAATAATTTTGATGAATGAGATGAGGATGAATGTGTTTGCTATGGTGAAACCTATTACGACACTAATAAAAATTACTATTGGTCAGCATTTGGAAATAAGTGTAGGTGCTGTGGTGAGAGAAAGACAGGCTAATAACGCATGTACAAAACCAACAACTCATTAGGAAAGTCAGTGTTGAGTGAAGATGTGTAATAAGTTTTAATATTGTTTTGGACTGAAGTATTTAATAGTGTAATTCTGTATTCTTTACAACATATTTAAAGCAAAAATATGTAATTTTAATAAACTCTTTTCTAAACGTATAATCATTTTTATGGACCATCTCACCCAATACACTGGTCCATCTTACCCATATACCTATGACCACGATGAAACACTCATGTATATTTTCATTTTATCATATCTCTTGTATTTTAAGTTGCAGTGTCTCAAGTTTATATGACGCTCTATACCAACACGCTGCTGCAAATAAAAACAGGTTGTAAAATAAACGAAATTTATGCTGAAGAACATAAAGTGGTATAATTCCCCTGGACTTACACCACCTCTCATCAGGGACAAGGCAGTGGCCAGAGGCCTTCATATAACGGCCGTGAACAGTTTCGGTTGCCTAGAGGTGTAAATGCTATCAGACATGCAACACTGCATGAAATAAATGCAGAAATCAATGTGAGACGTATGAACTCATGTCCACTGAGGCGTCTGGTGTAGTTCAGCAACTCGACGTGGCACGGGCTCAACAACTTACTGGGAACTCCATCAGAAATATAGAGCCATGCTGCCTCTATAGCCGTCCTTGTTTGTGAAAGTGTTTGCGATGCAGGATTTTGTACATGAACTTACTTCTCGACTGTGTTCCATAAATGTTCGATGGGGTTCATGTCGGGCAATCTGGGTAGCCAAACCAAGAACAGTGCAGCGAAATTTGGTATTAATGGGCCGTGGTAGCAGATGACCGACCCGAGTACCTTTGCTATTAGGACGAAGTCGCCTGCAGCGCCTCTCCTTGGCTCATGACCATATCAGTTGGAACATGGACAACGGAATAACCTTGCTCTGATCAGAAGGGTCTCAATTTCAGTTTGTAATAGCTGATGGTACGATCGAGTATGGTGCAGATCCCACTGGGCTATGGACCCAAGAGGTCAACAGGCTCTGTGCAAGCTGGCGGTGGTTACATAATGGAGTGGACTGCGTTTAAATGGGACATACTGTGTTCTTTGGTCCAAGTGAACCGATCATTGACTGAAAATGTTTATGTTCGGCTACTTGTTTGTGAAAGTGTTTGCGATGCAGGATTTTGTACATGAACTTACTTCTCGACTGTGTTCCATAAATGTTCGATGGGGTTCATGTCGGGCAATCTGGGTAGCCAAACCAAGAACAGTGCAGCGAAATTTGGTATTAATGGGCCGTGGTAGCAGATGACCGACCCGAGTACCTTTGCTATTAGAACGAAGTCGCCTGCAGCGCCTCTCCTTGGCTCATGACCATATCAGTTGGAACATGGACAACGGAATAACCTTGCTCTGATCAGAAGGGTCTCAATTTCAGTTTGTAATAGCTGATGGTACGATCGAGTATGGTGCAGGTCAACAGGCTCTGTGCAAGCTGGCGGTGGTTACATAATGGAGTGGACTGCGTTTAAATGGGACATACTGTGTTCTTTGGTCCAAGTGAACCGATCATTGACTGAAAATGTTTATGTTCGGCTACTTGAAAACCACTTGCAGCCGTTCAATGACGGTATTTTTATGAATGACAATGTTCCACGTCACTGGGTCACAGTTGTTCGCAATTGGTTTGAAGAACATTCTGGTGAGTTTGAGCGAATGATCTGGCTACCTAGATTGGTCGACATGAATCCCACAGAACATTTATGGGACAGAATCGAGAGATCAGTTCGTGCACGAAATCCTGCACTGGCAACACTTACGCGATTAAGGACAGCTATAGAGGCCTCATGGCCCACTAATTTCGCAGGGGCTTCAGCAAGTTTGGAGTCCATGTCATGTTGAGTTGTTGCACTACACCGGGCAAAAGGAGGTCTGACACGATATTAGGAGGAACTCTATAACCTTTGTCGTCTCAGTGTACATGGGCTCACACCTGAAGACGTATTGTTCATTTTCGACACTGTGAAACAAATCTCTTGTACGGTAAGCTCTCTCCTTTCCGTATTTTCAGATGTGGTACTACGGACGAGAACAAGAAAGATATACCTTAACAATTGTGAGCACTTGTTCATCTTCGCTATGGCAAAACACATCACTTCTATCGAACGAGTCCCAAAATATCGAAACTAAATAGCTTTCAGCAGATTTGTTTCACAATATCGAAGATGAAGAAGTGCTCACAACTCTTGAGATATGGAGCCGTTGTTTACTAGTTTTTTCTTTTTTGCTTCGAATGATCGTGCACGTCATATCCCTGAATACTAACCATTCCTCCTGGTACACCCTAATAGGGAACTCATGCCTTTAAGTAAATTTTGCTACCTGGAAAGGTATCTAAACACATCCAAAAAAGTTTTGCATCACCCCGGTTCCCAGATCTGATGATGACAGACGTTCACTGTAGATGTTGTATCACAGACACAGTCCTTTTAAACTGTTCAGAGGTGTCACTAAACCATCCCAAAGACGTAAACAACCATGCATGTCCAGCGCCTATTAGACGGAGGGGGTCCGGCAGTCGATCTGTTCCAGTCATTCCACCAGGAAGGAGGTAGACGGCTCGTGTTGTCTGTAGTTCAACCGTGCCTAAACGGTCAATACCGCGGTTCGATCGCGTCCGCATTATTACTTTGTGCCAGGAAGGGCCCTCGCCAAGGTAAGTGTCCGGGTGTCTATGAGTGGACCAAAGCAAAGTTGTCCGGACATGGAGGAGATACAGAGAGACAGGAACTGTCGATGACATACCTCACTGAGGCCGCCCAAGGGCTACGACTACAGTGGAAGACCGCTACCTACGGTTTATTGCTCGGAGGACACCTGACAGCAACGCCACCATGTTGAATTATGCTTTTAGTGCAGCCACAGGATGTCGAGTTATTACTCAAACTGAGCGCAATAGCCTGAATGATGCGCAACTTCACTCCAGACGCGCATGGAGAGGTCCATCTTAGCAACCGCGACACCATGCACCACGGTACAGATGGGCCCAACAACAAGCCCAATGGATCGCTCAGTATTGGCATCACGTTCTCTTCACCGATGAGTGTCGCATATGCCTTCAACCAAACAATCGTCGGAGCCGTGTTTGGAGGCACCCCGGTAAGGCTGAACGCCTTCGACACACTGACCAGAGATTGTAGCGAGGTGGAGGTTCCCTGCTGTTTCGAGGTGGCATTATGTGGGGCGGAATTATGTTGCTGGTGGTCATGGACGGCGACGTAACGGCTGTGCGATACGTGAATGCCATCCTCCGACCGTTAGTGCAGCCATATCGGCAGCGTATTGGCGAGGCGTTCGTTGTGATGGACGACATTTCGTGCCCCCATCGTGCACATCATGTGAATGACTTCCTTTAGGATAACGACATCGCTCGACTAGAGGGGCCAGCATGTTGTCCAGACATGAACCCCATCGAACATGCCTGGGATAGATTGAAAAGGGCTGTTTATGGACGACGTGATCCACCAATCACTCTGAGGGATCTACGCCGACTCGCCGCTGAGGAGTGGTACAATTTGGTCCAACAGTGCTTTGATGAACTTTTGTATAGTAGGCCGCCACGAATAGAGGCATGCATCAATGCAAGAGGACGTGCTACTGGGTATTAGATGTATCGGTGTGTACGGCAATCTGGACCATCACCCCTGAAGATCACGCTGTATGGCGGTAGAACATGCAATGTGTGGTTTTCATGAGCAATAAAAAGGGGGGAAATGATGTTTATGTTGATATCTATTCCAACTTTCTGTACAAGTTCCGAAACTCTCCGTACTGAGGTGATGCAGAACTTCTTTTGATATGTGTATTATGGATGGACGCTAGGTGCAGGGGTTCACAGTTAACTTCACAAAGAACCAAATGTAAAGTATTTTGCGTAATTAGGCAGAAAGACCAATATTTGCTCGATTCCGCGACTGCTGAAGAGTCGTTGGAATCAGTCATATCCATTATACATATGAGAGTAAGTGTATGGAGCAAGTTAAACTGCAACAAGTAGTCAAACTTAATCATAGGAAAAACAGCTGCCAGACTGGGATTCATAGAAATAATTTTCAGGAAGTGTAGCGTATCAAGAAGTGACGTAGTTTACAAGACACTAGTTCAAATTATACTTGAGTATTGTTTGCCCGTTTAGGTCCCTTACTAGATTGGTTTGATAGAGGGAATAGAGGAGATCAGATGAGCAGCAGCGCATTTCGTCAGAGGTTTGCTTGCTAAGTGCGAATATGTCACGGAAATGCTCATCCGAGTCCAGCGATAGATTCTAAGAGACAGGTGCTGTGCACTACAGAGAAATTTTCTGTCAGACTTCAAAGAGGGTATGTTACTAGAAGAGTCAAGAAATACATTACCTCCCCCAACTTTTATTTTACGAAAACACCAGGAGGAGGAAAATAGAGATACTGTAGTTCACACGGAAGCTTATCAACAATGGTTCCCTTCGCGCACATTTTGTGACAAGAATAAGAAGCCAGTGTAGGTGCTGACTGTGGGAGGTGTTGAGTAATAGTGTTACACATCACCAGCAGTCATGCATTTTAATTTGACCTGCGAAGTGTGAACGTAGATGCAAAAGTAATTTAAAGAAACCAAGGAAAATCCACATCCGAAAATACAGACGGGAATTCAGTTTCTTTATCAGCCTATCGCCGGAAGTGTGTCATGTGTCGACAACAGATCTGTAATAATAGCCATCAGTTATAAAAAATATACACTCACGTTCAAAAGAAACAGAACACCTTTAACGACTGGAGATATGACATTAATATTCACAGGACATGTACGTTAGTATGTTCTGCAGAAATGATTAGTATTTCAGTAACATCAGTTCAGCATGTGTCCTGTTGCCTAGTAGGCACAGGGTCCACCATGGGCCCTGACAACTTGTTGCATAGGTGATGGCATCGACGTGCATAAGGCGCGAATGGCGTCCTGTGGCATAGCCATCTATGCTGCATTCACTCGGTTCGAAAGTTGGTCGGCATTGGGTCACAGCGCTGTTCCTGTCGCTTCAACATAACCCACGCATTTCCGATCGGCGACAAGTCCGGTGACCTGGCGGGCCAGGACAAACGCTGAGTTCCTGAGACACCAAGAAGTCACGTGTTCGTGCAGCAGAATGTGGTCTTGCAGTGGGTTGCTGAAGAATGATGTCTGGGCTGTTGTGCAGAAAGCATATGGCTACAGGTCGCAGGGTGTCATCCACGTAGGTCACACTGGTCACAGTGCCCTGGACAGGAAACAACTGCAGTAGTGGTCAAACAAAATGCGGCCACCATTTCCAAACAAACAAAACCTGGACTCGTCCCAAATCACTATCTGTTGCGATTCCTTTGCACAGTGACGTCATTTCGTACACTATTGGCGTCTAGCATATTTCTGCACATTCGTCAAAGGTAGGCGGAGAAGTGAACGACACGCACGTTAATCACGCCGTAGTAAACGGTGACGGACTGTCACCCCAGATAGTGTACGATTTATTATACTGTTTCACTGTTGCGCCAGAGCTGAGGAGGACGCAGATCTGTCCTGCAGTGCCTTTAGGATCAGCTGAGAATCTTCTCGGGTGACGGTTTAGGAGATGCGACCTGACCCATCACATCGTGTTGCACGGCCTTCCGTAATTCATTCTGCGCACATCCGTTGCACTGCAAAGACTCTTTGTCTAACACGAGCAGCAATTTTCCGAATGGATGCATCATGCAGATAATGAGCCCTCTTTCAAACTCTCTGATTTGACGGTACGCTTTTCGCACACGTCTGCGAGGCACTGCACGTCTGTTCAAGTCCCACCGATCCCTTACCTTCGGCTTATAGCTACAACGAGGGCCGCAGGCAAATATTTCCAATGGATTGTGTGTTGCGCCTCTATACCGATGTTGATTGGAACACGCGGGCTGACATGGTTCAAATGCTAATCATTTCTGCAATACATACTAACGTCAATGCCCTTTGAATACGAACGTCCTACCACAAGTCGTTCAAGGTGTTCTGTTTTTTTTTTTTTTTTTTTTTTTTTTTTAAAAATACATGAGAGCACTTTGAAAGTATTATTTCACTGAACAAACGAGTAATGTCTGGCGGAAATTGGCTGACGCCAGGATCGACCCAATGACATGCCCCATATAAAGGGCAGTAGATCTTCATCGGCAGTTATAAAACTGAATGGAAGCCCACCACGAACAGCCTCATTAGGCAGCCAGTATGTTTCTACACTTGCGCTAGTGTTCTCTTTTTGTTTACGATAAATTTCTCCATCTACCTGGAGTGACTGTTATAAAACCATTCTCTAGCTTCCAAGAGACAAATAGTGACACTTATCTTAATTTGCATCTAACATATTTATAGTCTTCCACTTATTTGTATTGTGCATTAATCTTTCCCAACGGCAAAGAATGTTGTTTTCTGTAACTGTTCATTCTGTATTCAGTACCGTCATTCAGTCTGTAATTGCAAAAGACATCTAAATTTTTTCATTATGCAATTCCTCTGAACTGCAGTGTTTCTCTCAGTTTTGAAATTATACAGTAATCGATTGAGAAATCTTAACGTAACAGATTGAAATGCCTGGTAACGACACTCTGAGTAATCGTGAAAACATGAGTTATAAAGCTATCTTAACCAAGAGGAAAAAGTGAAGTCATTCCCATATTCTGGAATAAGTTTTATTGTCGTACTCGTCTACACAGGCAGTGTTCGTGATCGAGATGAACTATTGTGTCCATTAGTTACAGGAAGTGGTGATGATCTTGAAACACTCCAGATTTTGTGAACGTTCTAATAATCTCGGGCTTCTTGAGAGTGAAGTTCCGGGTTATCGATTGCAAGTCTACGTGTTCTCCGCAGAAGATACATCTTACGATCCTATAATCGATAACAGTGTATCTGACTGAACATCGGCATAAAAAGTACAGATGAGAGAAAAATATATCATGAGATGACAATCGCCATTATTACTTTGTCATCAATAAAACCAACAGAAAAAGTATCTTTCGACTGGTGCAAAAGGAAAAATCTTATATTAGATATACGGGGCACATCAGTGTAAATTTGATCAAAAAGTAAACAAACTCACTACAGCTCACGTACACAATACAGTTCATTAGATCTCAGATGTAAAATATCATCCTCTGATTTTCCGTAGTTCGAAGGCAAGAAACATAACCGATTTTAGAGCAGCTGAATATACACTCCTGAAAATGGAAAAAAGAACACATTGACACCGGTGTGTCAGACCCACCATACTTGCTCCGGACATTGCGAGAGGGCTGTACAAGCAATGATCACACGCACGGCACAGCGGACACACCAGGAACCGCGGTGTTGGCCGTCGAATGGCGCTAGCTGCGCAGCATTTGTGCACCGCCGCCGTCAGTGTCAGCTAGTTTGCCGTGGCATACGGAGCTCCATCGCAGTCTTTAACACTGGTAGCATGCCGCGACAGCGTGGACGTGAACCGTATGTGCAGTTGACGGACTTTGAGCGAGGGCGTATTGTGGGCATGCGGGAGGCCGGGTGGACGTACCGCCGAATTGCTCAACACGTGGAGCGTGAGGTCTCCACAGTACATCGATGTTGTCGCCAGTGGTCGGCGGAAGGAGCACGTGCCCGTCGACCTGGGACCGGACCGCAGCGACGCACGGATGCACCCCAAGACCGTAGGATCCTACGCAGTGCCGTAGGGGACCGCACCGCCACTTCCCAGCAAATTAGGGGCACTGTTGCTCCTGGGGTATCGGCGAGGACCATTCGCAACCGTCTCCATGAAGCTGGGCTACGGTCCCGCACACCGTTAGGCCATCTTCCGCTCACGCCCCAACATCGTGCAGCCCGCCTCCAGTGGTGTCGCGACAGGCGTGAATGGAGGGACGAATGGAGACGTGTCGTCTTCAGCGATGAGAGTCGCTTCTGCCTTGGTGTCAATGATGGTCGTATGCGTGTTTGGCGCCGTGCAGGTGAGCGCCACAATCAGGACTGCATACGACCGAGGCACACAGGGCCAACACCCGGCATCATGGTGTGGGGAGCGATCTCCTACACTGGCCGTACACCTCTGGTGATCGTCGAGGGGACACTGAATAGTGCACGGTACATCCAAACCGTCATGGAACCCATCGTTCTACCATTCCTAGACCGGCAAGGGAACTTGCTGTTCCAACAGGACAATGCACGTCCGCATGTATCCCGTGCCACCCAACGTGCTCTAGAAGGTGTACGTCAACTACCCTGGCCAGCAAGATCTCCGGATCTGTCCCCCATTGAGCATGTTTGGGACTGGATGAAGCGTCGTCTCACGCGGTCTGCACGTCCAGCACGAACGCTGGTCCAACTGAGGCACCAGGTGGAAATGGCATGGCAAGCCGTTCCACAGGACTACATCCAGCACCTCTACGATCGTCTCCATGGGAGAATAGCAGCCTGCATTGCTGCGAAAGGTGGATATACACTGTACTAGTGCCGACATTGTGCATGCTCTGTTGCCTGTGTCTATGTGCCTGTGGTTCTGTCAGTGTGATCATGTGATGTATCTGACCCCAGGAAAGTGTCAATAAAGTTTCCCCTTCCTGGGACAATGAATTCACGGTGTTCTTATTTCAATTTCCAGGAGTGTATTTTGGCAACTGCAAAATCAACAAGTTACATAGCAAAGTAAAGATTCCAAAATTATTTAAAAAGATTTAAGCAAATATTTCTTAAGCACACTGTAAGAAAAATATAATACATTATGTCAGCTCAGATTACCGATTCCGTAATACTTACATTAGTGTAATGTTGTTTTAGTGCAGTTTCTTTTCGAAACCAGTAACTTCTGACAATAATTTATTGTATGTAATATATATATATATATATATATATATATATATATATATATATATATATTACAGTAGGGAAAATTTATAATCATTGTTGTATTTATGTTATTCTGTAACTATTTGCGTAGTGCCATGCCAGAGCGAGATACTATTATGTCAGACATTACAAAAGAAGTAAATATTACCATAATCTTGTTGCAGGCTTCCATACTTACATTATATTTAACGATTTACAGTAAAAAGTATTAAGAAGAACGCTGACTGCAGTATAACGCTCGGGAAAAAGACTGGACTGGGTAATGTATAAATGTTTTTATGATCTAGCAAATTGAAACGGAAATTAATTCTAGAAAAGTGTTGAGGTTATCAAATTCTGCAATAACGTCACACAGTAACAACATCTAGAATGCGAATGGTTACAGAAATTTGTGTTGCTCATAACAAATGCTGACATCTGCGTCCACGTCCAAACGATTACTCTGCAATTTACAGTTAAGTAGCAGGCAGATGTTTTGTCGAACCATCCTCAAACTATTTCTCTACCATTCCACTCTCGAACAGCGCGTGGGAAATACGAACACCTTAGTCTTACCTTACGAACTCTGCTTTTATCTATTATGGTAATCATTTCTCCCTATGTAGATGTGGATAAAAGATATATTTTCAAAGGAGAAAACTAGTGACTGAAATTTCATGAGAAGATCCTGCTGCAATAAATAAGCCTTTGTTTTAATGATTGCCATCCCAATCGCGATAACACAAAACGAGCTGCCATTCTTTGAACTTTTTCGATGTTGTCCGCCAGTTCTATTGATATCGATACCACAAGGCACAGCAATACTCCAGATGATGGCGTACAAGAGAAGTGTAAGCAGTCTCTTTCGTAGACTTGTTGCATTTTCTAAATGTATTGCAATAAATTGCAGCCTTAGGTTTTCCTTCCCCACATCATTATCTACGTGATTGTTCCAATGTAAGTTATTCGTAATTGTAATCCAAAGTTTTGAGCTGACTGTACTGTCTTTAGATTTGTGTGATTTATCGAGTAACCGAATTTTTGCGAATACATTTTAGTACTCGTGTGAATTACTTCACACTTTTCATTATTTAGAAACAGTTGCCGGTTTTCGCACCATAGAGACATCTTGGGTACATAATTTTGCATTTGGTTTTGTACTTATGATAATTTTACAAGACGGTAAGTGACAGAATCTAGTGTAAACAATCTAAGAGAGTTGCTCAGATGGTTACCTCACTGGTATCTGTAGATCAGGAATAGCAGATGGCCCATAACATTTCCTTGGGCAACGCAAGATATTACTTCTGTTCCATTCGATGACTTCCCGTCAGTTACTACAACTGTGCCATTTCTGACAGAAAATCGCGTATCCAATCGCACAACTGAGACTCTAGTCCATAGCCATGCAATGTGGCTTGTGAGAAACGGTGTCAAAAACCTACTGAAAACGTGAAAATATGGTACCAGTTGACATCTCCTGTCGATAGCACTCATTACTTCATGAGTATAAAGTGCTAGCTGCGTTTCACAAGAACGATATGTTCTGAATCCGTGTTGGCTGTTTGTGAATAAATCGTTTTCTTCGAGGTAATTCATAATGTTCGAACACAGTAATTGTGTTTTGTGGTTCAAATTGATCTAAGCACTATGGGACTTAACATCTGAGGTCATCAGTCCCCTAGACTTAGAAATACTTAAACCTAACTAACCTAAGGACATCACACACATCCCGGACTGAAGCGCCTAGAACCGCTCTGCCACAACGGCCGCCTTTTGTTTTGTGTGTTTTGGTGAAGTGCACAGTGCTTTTACGAGCGTATTTGTGAAAATACGTGTCATATTTACGTGTGTTTCACACTACCTCACCATGATGCTGAGAATAAAAGGGCTTGCCAAACAAAAACATGACAAGCTAACTGTGATAAATAATACACAAGTTGGTCCTGAAAAACCATGCAAACCGAGTGTAAAGATTAAATGAAACAGAAACCCACTGATGATGGGACATTGGTGCTGAAACCTGTTTGGGAACTTTGAAAAAACGGTGTTTTGCATAACTTTCAGACCTTACATCCTACAGTCTCTTTCAGTTTCCTGTCAGATTTCGAGACAGAGTTTCGTTGTGGAAACTATCAACATCATCTCACACTGAAGATCAGGCTAAATTTTCAGGTTCTGTAAAACTTTGCAAATCTAGAGGGTTTTGCGTTCTTTTAAACTTTCCACGATTTTTATCGTTGCGTCTGCGACAGTGCTCTGGCCTGTTTTATGTACTATGGCGAATCAGTACCTTCTCTTATACTGACACCGTCACTGGCTTCCACACAGTCGTTGTGTAATATATAACATGAATAAAATATTGTTGAACATTACATAACTGTGTGCAGTATCCATAACTGTGTGCAGTGTCAGAGATGATCTTTACGAGAGTCTTATTTTCAGACATCTGACGTGTTTTCAACATTTGTGTTTACCACTAGACGACAAGGAATTACACCAGAGGGAATCCTGCCCCGCCCACTTTTGATAACAGCAGACAGCGGCAGCCTGACAGCGGACGTGTGCGTCAGACATGGCTCGGTGGGCGTCGACCCCGGCAGTTGATTCGCCGGTATCTGTCCGGCGTATCGCAGCTGGGAGCGCGCCTAACGAGACCTCCCGTCGCTGACTAACGAGCCACTGCGCGGACACGCCCCTGTTCGCAGGCGGCCGATACCTGCCCATAAGCGGCTATCACGTCGCGGTATCCTCGTGCGTATGCCAGCAGGATGAGCTGCACTAATGTGTATGATGATTGCAATGCCAGGAGACATATATGAGACTGAAATGGATTTTTGCTGCATGTTATTCAACGAGCAATAATGAGGATTGCACGACTACCTATCATCGTTCGCAGTTAGGAGTCAGTATGTTGTGAAGTTCCCACCTCCTGCAACCAGAAACGAAAAGCGTTGTAGAATCCAAAATATCCTCATACGCTATCTGTGCAAAAGTATCCGGGCATCCCTTTGTAACTCGTCAGTAGGAAAGGGTTGAGGAGCATTACGTAACCAGTAGATGAGCAATAACAGGTGATTGTGTCTGTCAGGAGAGCTCATTGACTTCGATGTCACCTGACAGATCCCTCGAGGACATTTCAAGCCAGCTAAGGGTGTGATTGTGAAGTGTAAATGCGCAGGAACAATCATAGGTAAACCAAAACTAGACACACCTTGTTTACTGACACACAGTGATCATCGAGTACTGTGGAGGGTGATTGTAAAAAATAATGGCATGAAATCAACAGGAGGAATGAGTCGTCACTTCCAAAATGTTCTCTGCAGGCCAGCTAGCAGAACGACTGTGCTTAGAGGGGAAGTTATATTCGCTCAGAAAGGGTGACAGGATACAAATTTTAGAAAACTTTAGCAGTCAGCATCAAATATGCGGTGATGAGGATGAAGATGTGGAGAACAAATGAAAAACAAATTAAGGGCATCATGCAGTATGTCCTAAACATGTTTCGAGTAAGGTTTTAAGGGATGAGAAAGATCGACCAAGGATTGATAGCCGTGTTAGAAGAGTGTTACGTAAACAAAGAGCACGCATCTCAGATTCAAGGGAAGTAAAATCCTAGCTAACAAACTGACAGCTGAAGGAAGAGAAAATGAGCAAAAGGTGCGCAATGAGAGAAGCGTTCAATGATTTTTAAAGTAAGACGTTGTCAACCGACCTGAGCAAAAACCCTAAGAGGTTTAGGTCGTATGTAAAATAAGTAAGTGGGTCAAAGTAATCTATTCATTCTCCCAGCGACCTCATCGGCACCGAAACGGAAGATAACAGAGATAAGGCTGAAATACTGAATTCGGTCTTCCGAAGTTGTTTCATTGCGGATGATACTAACACTGTCCCTCTATTCAATCATTTTACGACCGTCGAAAGGGCAGATATTGAGATAACCGATCGCGGAATTGAAAAGCACCTAAAATTGCGTAGCAGTGGAAAGGCGTCAGGACCAGAAGAGATAGCCATAAAATTCTATACAGATTATACGAAAGAGCTTGCTCCCCTTCTAGCAGTAATTTATCGTAAATCGCTTGAGCAACGAAAGGTACCTAACGACTGGATAAAAGCACAGGTCATTCCCGTTTTTAAGAAAGGCCGTAAGACAGAACCACATAATTATAGATCTATATCGTTGACGTCAATCTGTTGCAGAATTGTGAAACATGTTTTATGCTTAATAATCATGGCGTTTTCGGAAAATAAATGTATCCTATATAAAAAACAACATGGATTCCGCAAACAGAGATCCTGCGAAACTCTGCTCGCTCTGGTTCTTCATGAGATCCACAGCGCTGTGGACAACGGCGCATAGGTTGATGCCGTGCTCCTCGACTTCAGTAAGGCATTTGACACCGCCTCGCACTGCGGTTTATTGAAAAAATACGAGTTTACAGAGTATCGGAGCAGAATTGCGATTGGATTCAAGACATTCTTGCAGATAGAACTCAACACGTCGCTCTTAACGGAAAAAATATCCGGAGTACCAAAGGGAAGTGTGATAGGACCATTACTGTTTACAATAACTTATATATAAATGATCTAGTAGAAAGCGTCGGATGTTCTTTAACGATATTCGCAGATAATGCAGTTGTCTGTACCGAAGCAGCAACTCCAGATGACAGTAAGAATTTGCAGAAGGAACTGCAAAGAATTGATGAATGGTGTAGACTCTGGCAGTTGACCCTGAACGTAAATAAATGTAACATATTGAGCCGTGGCGAGATGGCGCCAGTGTTATTTTGTTCACGTATCGTTCAGATCGATTGTGGTTGAGCAAAGCTATCTTTCCCTGGGAACAGAATTTGAAGTGAAGCCGTGAAGCTGTGGTAGCCGCTCCTTCGTATTGTGTACGTGATATGAGTAAGTGGTCCTAATTGTGTTTTGTTGACCGACCCACTCAGAGGCGTTTAAATTTTATTATTATGGTGAGAATTTCACTGTCGAAGTTTAAGATGGTGTGGAAGAGTTCAGTTGGGCTAGTTAAATGGTGGCCGTTATTTCAAAGCTTTCTCAGAAATTTTACTAGTGCTCTGTGTTTCTTATAATCAAATGATTTTATGTTGGCGTTTTCAAAGCCTGCACTCTATTAATACAGTTGTCCATGTGTAAAATGCTTAAGGTCAAAGTGGCGAATTTGTCAGTAGTGTAACGTGTTCTTTTACACGCTTACCCATATATCGAGCCAAAGGTTCTGCCGAGGGATTCCATCTTTCAGAGTTATTGGAACGTCTTTGTGATTCGCGCAAAAATCTTTGATGGTGCCAGCGCCTTGGCGGGCAGTGAAATGTCATTCGAGGTCTAGGGCTGGCAGTGTATAAGAACCTGGCCACTACCGGGAGTTGTTGGGATACAGCCTTCCAAAGTTTAGTATTTATCTTCCTTGCGCCAAGGCGGGCTAAGCTGATAGATATATAAATACATATTGTATGTAACCTGTCCTTATACGTACCTGTTTCCTTAAATACTAGCGACTGGCTACTGGTTAAACTTTGATTGAATGGCATCTGCTGAGTTCCTTGCGCAGCTCTTTCTAGTAGTCTTTTATTAACATGTCTGAGCACCTGAACGTTCATTTTTAAGGATCAGTGTTTCAGTTGTAGGTTTTTAAGTCAGTTGTTCTATCATGTTATGTAAATGGATCTTAGCTTGGTACTAGTGTTGAAGTGTCATTAAGTCACCCTTTTTGGTAACTGTTTTCACTATATATATTTTGAGGGAAATCGCATAAGGGAGTTTGGATTTCTGAAGTTTGTCAGTAGTTCTGTTTTCTTAATAAAGGAAAATAAAGCGAGGGATAGTAGTGCCCGGAAACGTTAAGTTTTGTAATCGACCTTTTATCAAGTGCTTCTTTAACGGATTGAAATAGTAAGTTTATAAGGGTAATTTTGTGAAGAAAGTTTTAAGTGGGGTCATCTTAATGTAATAACCGGTTTTAAGGAGCTTGATGAAGTAGAAGTATGAAGTAATTGATAATTACTATGCTTCAGGTTTCTATAAATGCCTGGCACATTACATTTTTTATAACTTTCTCTTAAGGGACTGTTTGTTTGAGTACTGAGTACGTTGGGCTTCTAACTGTATTTGCAAAACTTTATCTAGAGACTCTTCCATAATTTGTAGTAGTCAAATTCCTTAAAAGGCGAATGTCAATAAACTATCTTAATTATAATTCCTGATTACCAACGATGATTCCATCCCGCTTCCTCTCTTATGGTATCTAAGGTATGGAGGGTAAGTGTGGTACGAATAAGGGAACCCACGTGCCACATATTCCGCATACATAGGAAAAGAAATGCAATACTCTACAGCTACACCATTTATGACAAACAGCTGGGAACAGCGTCTACCGTAAAATATCTAGGCGAAGGTATCCAGAGCGACCTTAAGTGGAATGATAAAATAGATAGTGGGAAAAGTAGACCCCAGACTCCAGTTCATCGGACGAATCTTAAGGAATTATAACTCACCCATGAAAGAAGTGGCTTATTAGGCGCTTGTTCGCCCGGTTCCTTAGTAGTGTTCATCTATATGGGATCGCTAACATGAAGGACTGATAGAGGGGATAGAGAAGATCCAACGAAGAGCGACGCGTTTCGTCACGGCGTCGTATAGCTGGCGAGAGAGCATTACGAAGATACTAAGCAAACTGCACTGGCAGAGGTTACAAGAGAGGCGTTGTGAATCACAGAGAGATATACTAATGAAATTTTGGGACAGTACTTTTCAGGAGGATTTATTTGTATTTATTTAGTTGTTTCATTAACATTACAGAGTAACACACCGCCTTGAAATGTAAGGTGGGTCGGATGCTTCTGAATCTAATAGCAAAGACTTCTCATTGTCACAGTCTTATTGTTATAGAGTTGTCAATGCTTTTTTTAAATAATATAAAGAACATAATATATAAAGATTTCTCTGAGGTTACAGCGAATCGAATGCTTAACAATTGTTAAAATTGTTCCATATAATTTGTTACTACCTAGTTGATGACAATATAATTTGTATAATACAAATGTCAAAGATAAATAAAAGTGAAAATGTAACAAAAAGAGCATGGTGAAAATAATTTGTAGTAGGTATTTGGAGGGAAGTGATAAGCTATATTTGGATGTGTAATACAGTCTAAGTAGCATGTTGGTTAATATTGGCCTACTTCTACCTATTTCAGATGAAAAGGTCTTGGTACAACCTCGAGGTATTCTCATCTGAAATTGATTGTGCTAATGTATTATACAGGTTAAATGCTGACTGAGCACTTCATACTTCGAATACATGAATTTTAGCTTCACATGAGATATACACTTATGTTTGTAACTTGTTAGTTGAAATAGAATATAGTTCATTGTTACTTGCATGCAGTATTCCTTGAATAACTTAATACCTTTCTGACAGATAAAATTCGTTGATTATAGCTTTGAATAGACGAGAGAATATAGTTCTGTTTGTACACAATAAGACGAGCAATACATTACTGCTTGTGTGTAGTATACTTTAAACACTATGCAGGATGTCATTCGGGAGGAGGAGACTCGGAATAAAAGATCTCCAGCCTTCTCCTCCCAAGCGACATTACCTTATTACTACAGTCTTAGTATGTGGTGCTGGTGTTTGCTTGTTTTACAATTGTTGTGTTGTCTGTCCTTGCTGCAGTGGCTACACCGGTTCCCGTGAGATAGTCGAAGTTACGCGCTGTCGGGCGTGGTCGGCACTTGGATGTGTGGCCATCCCGGCCGCCATGCGCTGTTGCCATTTTTCGGGGTGCACTCAGCCCCGTGATGCCAAATGAGGAGCTACTCGACCGAATAGTAGCGGCTTCGATCAAGAATACCATCATAACGACCGGGAGAGCGGTATGCTGACCCCACGCCCCTCCTATCCACATTATCCTCTGAGGATGACACGGCGGTCGGATGGTCCCATTAGGCCACTCATGGCCTGAAGATGGAGTGTGTTGTTTGTGACTATGTTGTGGCTTGCAGTGTCATGATTGTTGGTTTTGGTCCCTTGCATGTTGATCCCTTCACTTAGTGATCCTTCCTCGATTTCAGAATCTGGGGTCGTGTTTGTGTCCTCCCATGTGGTTTGTTGTGTTGTTTGTGCTTGTCTACGCCTCCTTCCTTTCAGGAGGAGTCGGACAACATATTACTTCCCCTCACATACATCCCACGTATTGACCACGAGGAGAAAATTCGATAAATCAAAGCCGATGCAGAGGCTTACCGACAATCGATCTATTCGCGATTGGAACAGGGTGGAGGGATCAGATAGTGGTACCGAATGTACCCTCCGCCACACACCATTAGGTAGCTTGCAGAGTATGACGTAGATCAGTTCCTCATAAGTAAATCATTTCCGTAGTCAGTGTTAAGCGCACTGGAGATGGTGTAAAAAGCGACGCCATGAGACAGAGAATGCCTGGAAATGAGTGATTTAGAGCCATGAATCACGCTACACCCTTTAGAAATCCGATGCAACGGTTTTGGATGGGCGATGCTCGGAGAACGTTACATGTGATTTCTACTGTGAACTACAAAGGGGTTGGTGTGACGGTATGTGGCTGTATTTTGTGTGCGGAAAGATACATACATATTTCACAGCATTTTCTACAGCGTGCAGAAGAGGAACGGAGAGGATGACTGTTTATTTTAGCACAACAATACACCCTGTCATAAAGCATCAACCGGGAGGCAATGGTTTGGAACAATAAAATTTGTAACAAGGACTGGCCTGCTCAGAGTCCTAACCTAAACCCAGAGGAATATCTTTGGGACGAATTCGCTCCACATTCCGGAGTCAAATAGCACTGCCTTTTGTGGTTTCGACTCCAGAGGAAGAATGAGCTACTTTTCCTCCACGTACGTTCACCTCACTCAAAGAGTCCCGGGCAGAGTTCAAGCCGTCATAAAGGCGTAGGGTGGACACATCACACATTAACGTATACTAATAGGTGTCCGAATTCTTTTGATGAGATAGTGTGTGTCGTTGATAAATGTCACTGCGTGTGTTTTGTGTGCGAACACAAACAGCATCAAGAGTAGTCGTTGTGGCAGACTGCACCAGTTGGCTGGATGCCGGCAGTAACATCTGATGTGGCAGTTGGTTCAGAAGCTGTCGTAACAGCTCACTGGAACACGAGTCAGTTAGAAGAGGGTCAAGCAGATGCCTGAGTTGACCCCACTCGTGTTCACTTGCGGACGTATTGATAGGGCCTGCGTGAGAAGACGCCTGCGTTATGGAAGCGGGCCACGGGCACACATAGGGCAGCACACCACACGTGCATGGGCGTCTGCCTAACTCGACATGAGAATTAAAGCGTTGTGTAACTTCTGCAGTATTACCCTTCCTTCCCGTTGCTACTATCACAATGCCACAGATTCTACAAGTTGTTCAGATTTTTAAGGGCACTAATAAGTCTAGTAATTGCTGGTGTATATTATGCATTTTGAAGCCTACACACAGCTATGTAATATGATAAATGTGAAATTAATTAATTGTTTTTATTTGCCTCTTGGAAATAGTTCTGCATTCTGTAGTAAGAATGTAAATCGGTGTGAGTCGACTGGTGTGGAATGAATGTTATCTTGTGAGTGTATCGTTAGAACGCTCGGGGAATTTGCCACACGCGGCACGGAACTACAGTACTCTTAAATTAGTTCGCATTACACTTTTAATGAAGCGATAACTATCTACAAGCAGCCATCTTAGCAATTTGCTCTCGGCTCCGCTGTAAATAGGCTTTAAAGTCTCTGTCTCATCGAAAAATCCCTCAAAAAATGTCTGATTTTCGGCCAAGGCGGGGTCTCCGATCCGGGGGTACTTACACTCAAAGGGGTAAAATGAAATTTTCTGAGGGATAAAAACAAAAGTGGTCGATTACATTTCCGCTACGAAACTTAATTATTTTTAAAAGGTAATTTCTAACATCTCTGTTTCATAATACTGTAATACTGATTTCTTAAATTACCAATAACTGAATTTTTTAACAAGTACTAGCATTAACGCTATACACGATGTGGTGGACGTTACAGCTGATTAAACGAAAGCATGAGCGTCGTCTTCCTCATACAGTTCGCCCAGAAAACACAAACTTGTTTTTTTCCATTTATCTGTAACAGTAAACGTGTGACACATAATATATCTCACGGTAATGCCTTCTACGAGTTGGAGGTTGATCCCGAAATGCAGCCGAAATTGCTTCATTATTCACTTATGCACAGATAATCGAATTAATTGATAGCAAAACACAACAGTGACTTGTAATGCTTACTAATCTGTTGTACGACCTACAAAGATTAGCACTATTATTATTATTACTGGAAATGGTCAGACACAAAGCAATGGCAGCCTGAAGTCTTCCAGCTTATGCCTGATCAGAAGTGAGGGGTCCATAAATCAAGTAGTTTGTAAACAGTTGACCCACGCATAGCGCACAATTTTTAACTTGTTTAATACTGAACGGGGATGCGGTGTTTGGCTGACGCAAGTGTCACTAGGGCGAGGAGTACTGCAGAGGATGCATGTCTTGTGACGAATGGCTACGCTCAGTGTGGACAGCTACGTTTCTTTTATGAGTAGACAATGGAGATACCACCCACGATACGGGGAGAAGTTCTTCAACATTCTGTAAGGAAAGACTGTTAGAAATAAGCAGAATCAGTTGTCTCACTGACTCACTAGTTCTTGGTTTAACAATAAATCTACAATTACTAAATATGATTATCTTCAATCATCATAAATTTTTCAGAGAATATGGTTTTTCTTTCTATGGTTTAGTTAGGATGTAGTGGTCGTGAGGTTGGGTGAAGGGGGGATGAGGGGGAACAAGCTAACATCTGGTTACACTCAGGGATACTGCTCTCACAAAAAGTGAGAACCACTGACGTAAGGTACAGATCTTTATAGCGTCTCCTACAGCCCCTCTTCTGACTACTTCCATAGCGCATCGTAAGGATAAACGTCACAGCAATCTCATATAGCTAAGGCTCTTTGTGAATCGACGCGCAAAATGTTCTGCGCAGCGAACGAAGCATCACATTAGGAGCCGACAACGTCAGTATCCATTGCTGTATTGCAGACTATATTTCCACGTACAAACGGTAATAAAACCTATAACTAGACCTTTTGGATGACTTCTTCAAACCGACATTTTCAAGAGGAGAACTGACACGTATCAGAGGAACTGTGAACAAAATTGGATCTACTGGCAACTGACGTTGAGAGAGTGCAACTGGAACGCACAGTGCACATGAAAATAGCCAGAAGTGTACGGACTGAGACTTCAGAATTTAACTGACACATTCGCTAGGTTCTGCGCTAATAAAACAATGCCAAAGACGGTCTCGGATATGCCGCATTGTCAAGAGAATTAGAATGTACACAGAAGTCGGAGATGTAATTTATTAAAATCAACTTTGAACTTAATTATTTGAGTTAGTTAAACAGCTACTGCGGCAATTTGTTTGGATTATTTTGTAGCACCAGTATCTCTGTAACCAATAAAAATAGGACGAATATTATATGGAACGTTTCATTGGGATTAGTGTATACTACCACCTCCTAAAATATTCACTAACCCTGAAACACCGTCATGTAGCTGCTCAGGGCTCATTCAGGTGGGGCAAATAAAAGTGGCTCGGACGAGTGGATATGACTGGACGTGAATGTTGCATACAACCACAAGTAGTGACGCGCTCGCCACGTGATCCACACAGGTTCAATGCGTATTGCTGGCTGTATCAGTGTGAATGGAGCAGTGCAAAGGAGAAGATGGTATTCACAGTGGAGCATCGGGTGTTCGTTGTGGAAATCTCGTACGTGACAGCAGAGCCGTAGATACGATGTGGTCACCTATCTGCTAATAATTTAATGGTGTCAAAGTGTCAGCAAATACTGCCACGCAACTCTTAGTTCGAAAATCGCGTCAGATAGGATCTGTTTTGAACAAGTCAAAACCCTTTCCGGAACGTGCCGGCACACCTGTAAATGCGGCTGCAGCTCAACTGAGTTCTGCCAAATCAACCCGACGCCTGTCGGTACAGATCGGCTCTGATCGTGACCCAGGTCATCTGATCTCTCAGTGTGCGATTACTTTGTATGGCGAGACCTCAAGTCTAAGGTGTATCGCAACAACCCTCGTAATGTTTAAGGGATGCAGCAGAACGTTTTGGTTGAGATTGCAGGAAAAAAGTCTAGATTCGATCCGCCTTCTGCAACTTGCTGACCAGGGCCCCAAAGTGTCAAGAGATGCATGGTGATAACTTTCAACATCTGCTACAGTCAGGTTAGTGGTCTGTTTCCTTTCCTCTGCTGTGTTTCCTTGTACCCTGTGACTATATTCTTCGGGCCAATTTTCTTTGCCAACGCTGTATTCCTTATACTGTAACATGTGTTATCAGTAATTAATTTCATGACAGCAGCAAATCGTCTGGTGGCCCATAGAAGACGCAGATGTGTAAGGAAGACGTTAACAATACTTGACGGATTCTGGAATTCAAAAAGTATGGTTGGCCTGGTCACCGTAGTGTACAGCTAAGAATATTGAAACAGTTACCTTGAATCTGTTTAAATCAATAGGTTCTACATGAAGAAACCTCAGAAACTGATAGAGTCATAAAAAATATTTAAGAGCCCCAAAAAATCGTAGAGTTATCATTCTGGTGTCCTTGAAATTGAAGATATTGGATTTATGTTCTACATTAAATGTCTACATTAAATGGTCGATGACTGGGTCCGAATGGTTTTAGATAAATATGGTATGTGATTTCGAGCACTGTTCGTAAATACGGTTGGTTAGTTATCACAACAAAAAAGAGAATTTTATTTCTGGTGCCAGAACTGTCAGGAACTACTGACTAATGAATGACTCCCTGTATGTAAGGAAATCAGAATACACATTAGCTAAAATTGTGCATTTCAAACTTTTGGACGCTATTGATTGCCAGAGACATGCAGAGGGCATAAAACGTGGGAGTTAGCGTAATGGATAAAATTCTGTGATCTTTGTGTTACGAAATGATTAAACTACCTAGTATAATGGAAAACTGGAGCAAATTAATGTAAAATGTGATATAACATACTGCTAATCATCTGCGAAAGTGTACTGAGACATGTAAAACTTTTACACGTGTTTATAATAACAGCTGTATGTAATTTGACTGTTCTCATGGGCATCTTATCCTTCTCCAAATAAACAGAAAAAATAAAGAAACAACATTTCAGAAATTTTATTAACCTAATAGAGAGAAAATGTAACAAATTACGTAGCGTATTTGACTTACGGTTCACCAGGTTATCACTGCTCTCACGTGGATGCCATCGGCTCTTACCTGAAAGAGAAGAACAATTTTTTGTGATATTCATACAAGTACAGAGCACGCTGTATGAAAAGTTACGGGTGTGGCATCAGTTTGAATAACTAATGTGTTTTGCAAGATAAAGGCTTTTATGCTAATGAATATGTAGCACATTGCTTAACAAATTCTGTTTCCAAAAACATCGTGTTAATTGCTGCTTTTGTTTAAAAATTGTAATGAGATGCATATATTTCGTTATTATTTTGGACGAAAGCGATGGAAACATAAAGCACGTGACGTTGTTAAGGTAATGGCTACTTCATATGGTAATCTGCCGTTCTTATCTGTCGTTTCACATGGCAACGTTGTACAGGTGTTGAGCGTCACTACATAAATTCAGTGATGTGTCCGTTAATGCAACAGTTTGCTACTGTGTAAACTTATTTCACGTGCTTTTCTGTCACCTCAGTGACATAACTAACGTAGTATGTTTTGGGAAACTAATTATATGTTTTATAACGCTTATGAGAGTGAAAGTGAAAAATTTGTTTCACGATATTCATAACAACTAGTGGTAATTAGAGACTGTTAGAGATTAAAATAGTTGTAATTCTTCAGGCTTTCCGGGCGAGATCTTGACATGTGGAATAATCGGGTCTACTGCCGGATGTTTGTGTCAGGTCACACCTAAAGAAGGCCACGAGTTACGTGATCGAAATATTGTGCCAGAGCGACACAAACATCTGGCAGTAGACTCCATTATTCCACATGTCATTAAAATAGTTACCACTTACTAAGGACATTAATTAACGATTTACCTACAGCTCATTTTTTTACATTCGTGTTTAATTTCCTTACATTGTCGTTTTTCTACAGTAAGCGGTGAACAAGCAAAACGAAATAAGCTCGATAAATAATGGCTTAATTTTTAGAGATGTTAATGTTGCTCCAAATTCGATGTTTCTTCAGCAGGTGAGTGAAGTTTTGAACAATTCCATCTGAGGGTCGTAGTGAATCTTCAAAGTGGCAACTGCGCAAGACACACGTTGCAAGCAACATGACGTAATTTAATTCCTAGCTGGGGAAAAAGAAACCATGGTGAACAACCGTAAACATTTGTGTACAGTGTGTGGTAATGATGCATTGTATAGAAGTGCTGTTGAATGACAGGTAAAGAGAGAGAAAGCGGCAGGAAATGCTGAAGTTGAGCGACGATCAGCCACGTTGGGGATGTCCTGTGACGGCCACTGCTCCTGAGATGGAGAGTCGCTTGGGCACTATTGCTTTGTACAGAACGGCACATTACAACTCGGTAATTGGCTCTAGAGCTGTTGCTGAGCATCCAATGTGCGTGGACAATCATTGAGTTTCTTGGATATTCAAAGGTGAGCTCACGATGGGTTCTACGAATACTCACAACATAACACAAAACTCAAACAAAAATCATTCCATTTGAACTCTTGGAGCAGAGGGTTTCTTGAAATGAGTTATTACATGCTAGGAAATCTGGGTGCCTCAATTTCAAATTGTTACCTAAAGGTTGTCACTGGAGTGCCAACATCCACCACCCGCAAACAAACACACACACACACACACACACACACACACACACACACACACACACACACACACATACACACACACACAAACACACACACACACACATTCTGGTGACAAGTCATGATGTCTGTCTTTAGGGACAGTGGATATGTTGCCAATGAGTCAACCACAAATTCAGAGGTACCTGTGGAGAATCTCGACAAACCGAAGAGTAGTTTCCGACGTGTTCTGTTTGACAAGAATCCAAAAGAAATATTGCTCCAACACGAAAATGGACACTCACACAGAAGTCTCAGGGGTCGGGAAGACATTGACAATTTGAGTTGAACGTCACTGCTTCTTCTACTCCACAGCCCAAATCTGGCAGCCTCTGAGTTTGATGTGTTTTAGTGACTTCAGGAATCTCTAAGTTTTACACACTTTCAAGAGCGTAATTAACATAGGTGTAGCGTGGTTACCAGTAGCGAATAGAAGGTTGTGCCAAAAGGGAACACACGCTCTTCCACAACGCTGGCTAACGGAAAGAGCGTTATGGACGGTATGTAGAATAATAGGATGCGTAAAATAATTTATATTGTCACCAAATTCTGACTTAAAAAGGAAAATTATAGGGCTTTCATATCGAACGATCCTCGCACTATATTTATTGATAAAGATGGACTTACGCTTTTATGTTATTTTAAACCAAGAAATTAGGTTAAATAAAAAATAACAATTTTATGATTTGAGAATCAACAAAGTGTCCGGCTAAAGCAAGGTATTATTTTCAACTGAGATTATAATTTTATTTAGGATAAATACTGTGTACCGACATCTACAGTCTTTTAATCACTTTACAGCACGTAGCGGAAGTTTCGTCTGTTACTACTGAATTTACGGAAGCCTCACTACGTTAGCAGGATAACACGCGTGATCATTTAATATCAATAGTAATTTCAATAACTGGAGTCACACCTTACACACTACAAAGAGACCTAAGGGAGTAAAGTTGGAGGTTGACGCAGAAAGCGGTAGCACTTGTTTCGACAAGGACAGTCAGGAAGACTACAATTGAAAATAATGGCATGTCTGGTTTCATTAGTTTCCATGTTATTTGCCATTGTAAGGTACACCGACGAGACAAAACTAAATAATCACGTCTGTATAACAGCGTGTTGCCAACGCAGTAGATCAGAGATACTTCCTCACATAGATTCGGTAAGTTATAGCTTGATTTTGAGAGCTATGTGGCAAGAGACGTCCACACGTAGGTCGGGTTTCCTTAAATTACGAACCAGTGATATCCGGGCACGGAGCTAGCGACCCTTAACCTCCTTGATGCGTTACATCGGGATCAGAGAAGGCACAAATGCTGGACAAGACAACTTCCAACGACTGTGGCCAGAGTATGGCATTGTAATACGGGCAGTTATCCTATTGGAACATGTTACTGCCATCCAGTAAGCCATCAAGCGTGAAGGAATGCAGGTGCAATGTTCGCGTGGTTCTTATCAGTGCTGCTGCCATCAGTTACTACCCTAACTGCCCTGGAATCGAGCGTCATTATAACACTGCTCCACCGGCCTGCGTCTATGGTGCGAAGTACTTCTCGAACAGATTTTCGTCTGGGTGACGGAGTGTTCGGTCACAACTATCGTCCTGGTGTAACTAAAAATTTGATTCATCGGAAAAGGTGAGAAGTTTCCACTGATTCCGTCATGATGAACCCTTGCTCACCGCAGTCGTAATTGACGATGTCGTTGTGTCCGAAGTTCTTGAGCCTGTGCTAGTACTGCACTCTGGCGTACGATCTGCCACAGGTCGTTTCCTTCCCAGAGCGGACAAGTCTCCTTGCAGCCGGCACATTTTGTGACGACGCTTGGAAGTCTAACACATTGTCACCTACAAGTTGTTTCAGCGTTCTTCGTCTATATGGGTGTGCCAAACTTAAGGACGAAACTAACTTTCGTTTGATGTGTCACGACCAAGATTTGGAAATCAATGAACATAGGGCCATACATAGAAGAATACAATACGATGTAGTACACAAGGTGACTGAAAGATATAGGAAATGAACCAGAAATGTCACTTTTATTCAAAGATAATAATTATGCTGAGATCACCGTGATCTATGCTGGTCCGCTGGACATAACAAAAGGCAGGACATGGTTCTTAATAGGGATATGATCACCACCGATAGCCGTGTGTGCCTCGCAACGTCCTCCCATACTTTCCACAAGACTGGCAAGGAGGTATTATCATAGAGCGTTCTATTTATCCACTACCGCGGTTAACATCTTCTGGAGGCTCGTTGGTGCATGTGGATGTGGTGAAATACGCCTCCCCAATGCATCGCACACGTAATATATGGGATTAAGTCGGGGGAACGGGCAGGGCAGTCTATTCGCCGAATATCCCTCGTTCCAATATCACCTTCACCTGCACTGTTCGATGCGGTCGCGCACGGCCATCCACATGAATGAAGCCAGGGCCGAATGCACCCCTCGAAAAACGGAGGTGGGGAAGGAGTACAGTGTCACAATAACATTGACTGATGAATGTACAGTGTAGAAAGATTTAGAGATCAGTACGTCCACGAAACACCATAGCTCCTCACCCCCTAAAACCTGGACCACCATAACGATGATGTTCTACAATATTCCTGGATGTATTATGTACTGTCATATGCCTTGAGGTGGACTCATGTATCTTAAATAAATAATGTTACCTGCGTTCGTCTCACTGTCTATTTGTTTCTGTTACCGTCTGTATGGCACTGCACCAGTTCCATCAGCATCTTCACTCTGAATTGGTTGGTTGGTTAAAAGAGTGGGAGAGAGACCAAAAAGCTAGGTCATCGGTCCCTCGTTCCGATTAAGTTAATTCCACAAGTGTGAGAGTAAACAAATCGAAACATACAAAATACGGATGAAAGTAAGGGAAAAATGACAAGAATGACAGAAGGGCAACAAAGACTAAAATGGACAAAATTGGAAAAGAAAACCACAGAGAGACGCAAGAAACAGGTAGAAGGGGTAAACACAAGAAAACAGATTACCGTGGCTATCTGACCATTAGAATAGAAAGGAAAAGCTAGCCACTCTGTAACACATTAAAGCCTCCACCCTAAAAGCACTAGGTTGGAGGACACAGAGCGACAAAAGACATGCGCAAAAGTTAGATAAAATGATAAAACCCACCCTCACGAATAAAAACGTAAAACTAAATCAGCCAACGAGGCGTTGACAGATAAAATTAGCGGCTACGTGTCCGGTAACCGAAGATTTCGTAGCAGGGCAGTCAGAGTGCGAAAGTGCACCAGGATATGGGCCACTGTCAACCGGGCGCCGCACCGACACTGAGGCGGGACTTGGTAGCCGTGGGTCGCCCAAGCGTGGCAAACGCGGAGCAGACAGAGAACCACAGAGGCCCTGCGAGAGGCCCACGTGGAGGACTTCCACACATTCTTTGTCTCCTTAACGACAAGCAGTTTTTTGTGCCATTCCGTTTTCCAAAGCAGAAAAACCTGGCGGCACAACAACGAACGCAGGTCAGATTCAGAGATGCCTATTCCAGAAGCGGTTTCCACGTAGCCTCTTTGGCCAGCCTATCAGCACGTTCGTTGTCTGGGATTCCGGCGTGTCCCGGCGTTCAGACAAACACAACGAATAGACTGTTCAAGGGCATAGATGGACTCCTGGATGGTCTCTGCCAAAGGACGAGGAGGGTAACACTGGTCAATAGCTTGCAGGCTGCTCCAGGACTCAAAAAATGGCTCTGAACACTATGGGACTTAACTTTTGAGGTCATCAGTCCCCTGGAACTTAGAACTACTGAAACCTAACTAACGTAAGGACAATCACGCACATCGATGCCCAAGGAAGGATTCGAACCTTCGACCGTAGTCGTCGCGCCGTTCCAGACTGTAGCTCCTAGAACCGCTCACCCACCCCGGCCGGCTCAAGGAGTCAGTACACAGAAGAAACTACTCCACAGGGCATGAACGGATACGATGAAGTGCACTAGATACGGCCACAAGCGCTGCAGTGAATACACTGCAGCTATCGGGAAAAAAATGCTGTTCAATATGGCCCCTGTAGACTTAGCGAGGCCAACATGGCTATCAGCCATCCAGCCGTCAGTGTAGACCACTTCAGAGCTACGGAACACGTCAAGAATAGACAGGATGTGACAGGGACAGCCGCATGAGAACTGAGTCCTTAGGGGCATGCAAAAGGTCCAGATGAATCTGCAGCCGAGGTGTACGCCGTGGAGGTGTATGTGGATGGGTATGGATGGGAGGTCGTAAAGGGAAGGACTCCAGTTCAGGTAGAAGGTATAGGACACGAACCGCAGTCGTGTGCCCTGACCAGGGCCACCGATGCGGGAGATGGACAGCCGTGGATGGGGAAAGGAGACTGTACTTCGGATGCGCAGGAGAACTACGAACGTACGCAACGTTATTGGTGAGCAGTTGTGCACGCCTAACCTTCAATGGAGGGACTCTAGCCTCTACCAGGACGCTGGTCACTGGACTCGACCTAAAAGCACCTGTCGTTAGGCGATCGCCAAAGTGGTGCACTGGGTGGAGTAAAATCAACGCGGAAGGCGCCCTCGAACCATAAACCTGACTTCCATACTCAAGTCGGGATTGAACAAGGGCTCTGTAGGTCTGCAGCAGTGTAGAGCGATCCGTACCCCAGTTGGTGTTGCTCAGGCAGTGGAGGGCATTGAGGTGCTGCCAGCACTTCCGCTTAAGCCGACGAAGGTGATGATGTTAAGTCAATCGAGCGTCGAAAACCAGTCCTAAGAATCGATAAGTCTCCACTACAGGAGTGGATCGTCATTAAGGCTAATGTTCTGGTTCCGGATGAACGGTATGACGTCGACAGAAGTGCATAACACACGATTTTGCGGCTGAAAATTAGAAGCCGTGGGCTAGAGCCCATGACTTCACCTTGTGGATGGCTCTCTGTAGGTGCCGCTTAGGAACACCAATACTGAAGCAGCAGTAAGAAATGCAGAAGCCGTCTGCGTACAGAGAAGATGAGACGAACGGCCTTACAGCGGCTGTTAGGCCGTTAATGGCCACTGAAAATAGAGACACACTCAATACAGAGCCCTGCGGGACTCCATTCTCCTAGATATGGGAAGGACTATGGGAGGCACCAACCTGGACACGGAAAGTACGGAGCGACAGGAAATTTAGGATAAAAATCGAGAGCGGGAGCCGGAGACACTAATCATACAATGTGGCATGGATATGATGTCTCCAGGTCTTGTCGTACACCTTACGTTGTCAAAAAGACGGTACAAAGGTGTTGGCGACTGGAAAAGGCTGTTCGGATGGCAGACTCGAGGGACACAAGATTATCAGTGTTAGAGCGACACTGGCGGAAACCGCCCTCACATGGAGCCGGTAGGCCACGTGATTCCAGAACCCAACCCAAACGCCGACACACCATACATTCTAGCGATTTACAAAAAAACGTTGGTGAGTCTGATGAGCCGACAGCTGTCCACATCAAGCAGGCTTTTACCGGGTTTGTGCGCACTGGAATGATGGTGCTCTCCCATCACTGCGATGGGAAGACGCCACGAACCAGATCCGGTTAAAGATGACGAGGAGATGTCGCTCGTAGTCAGACGAGAGATGTTTAGCCATCTGACTGTGGATCCGATCTGTCCCAGGGGCTGTGTTGGGGCAATGTGCAAGGGCACTGAGGAGCTCTCACTCTGTAAATGGGGTGTTATTGGGTAATTCTGGCGCGTAGTGAACGAGAGGACTTTTCCTTCCAGTCGCCGTTTGAGAGTGCGAAAGGCTGTGGGGGTGGGGGTGGGGAGGGGTAATTCTTCGACACAGAGGCTCGAGCATAGTGCTCAGAAAAGTGCTTGGTAATTACGTTGAGTCGGTAGATAACACGCGATCGATGGTAACGTCAGAGACACTTGTTGGGGTCTGGTAACCAAAAACACGACTGATCTTCATCCAGACTTAGGAAGGTGACGTATGGCTCCCAATGGTCGAGACATACCTCTCCCAACACTCCTGTTTCCGTCTTTTTATAGACTGGCGAACACGGGCAGGGCGCCGTTTAAAGATTATTAAGTGCTCTAGGGAAAGGTGCCGCTTTTGTCACTGTAGAGCTAGCCGACGCTCTTGAATTGCCTCAGCGACTTCCAGCTACCATCAAGGTACTGACGTTCCCTGGGGGACCCTAAAGAACGAGGCATCGCGTTTTCCTCGGCGAAAACGATAGTTGTAGTTATCTGGTTAACCACAACATCGATGGCACCGTGTGGGGGTGATTCAACGGTGACAGCATCACTCTGAATTATTTGAGTAGGTTGTGAAGAACACTGTTGTGATTCGATTTGCTCAGGAGGAACTGACACTGAGAATAATGAAGTTGAAGGCAAAGAAAGCACGAGGACGTAACATAATACTAGCAGAGGTGTTGCATCAGATAGTTGATCAAATTGTGCCATATATACCAATGCTATTAAACGAATGCCTTTTGCAGGATAGGGTGGCCAGAATCAGGAAAATGTTGAATATCATTGTACTGAAAGAAGAGAAAGAGAATGACCCAAGGGATCGAAATCTTACAGGTCGATTTGCTTCATAAATACTCTAGCCAAAGTCTAGAAGGAGACTGTGTGCCGCCGGCTCAGGGACCAGAGTCAGTAGATGTAAGATCCCTGCATTACGGTTTCAAAAAAGGGAAATACGCCGTGGATTCGCTAAATCACGCAATGAATATTGTGGAGGCCTCAGACGGGAAGTATACTATATGCATAATCATCGATATTGCTGGGGCGTTTGATAATCTGTAGTGACTTATCCTATTGAAAAGACTGAAACAGATGGACTGTCCCAAGCGTCTCTTCAACAATCTATGAGATTGTAGCACAAACAGGCAGTTACAATTAGAGTGTCCTGGAAAGAAAATTACGAAAAATATCATCACAGATGGCCGGCTGGGTTTTGTTAATGGACCAGCGTTCTGGGATGTTGGTATAAAGCCATTACTGAACCAGCTTCAGAGTATAATAAGAACTAAAGGTTACATCTCCTACACAGACGATCTGCTAAATAGTATCCGGTAACACAAGGGCTAAATTAGAGGTAAGCAGCAGAGTAGTTCTTCTAAGACTAAGAAATTGATGTGCAGAAAACAAACTAACGATAGCAGCGCTCAAAACGGTCTACATTTTACTAAAAGGAACATTATCAAGAACGAGAACTCTCACAATCAGTGTAAATGACCAACCTTTGAAAACTAAAGAAGTACATTGGTAGCTTGTAATTAACATCAACGAAAAGTAAAACTTTTATGTACATGTAGAAATCCGCTGCCACAGAGGAATTAAAATCCTAATAAAATACCAACAAGAGACCAATGAAGTTTTCAGCTGCCACAGAGTGTAATAAGAACGTACCGAAAAGCAGTCTTGCTCGTTATTGTGGGCTGCGGTTCGAGCGTTTGAGCTCACATTGTAACGTCCCCTTAGAAAAATTTATACACGACTGTGCTTAAACTGAAACACAATATTTTTTAGCGCAACGCAATCTGACTTCCAAAAATCCCTACGAAAGAATGGCCCTGACTAGCATTATTAACCTATACGTTTCACAAATCACTTACCTCACAAAAATCTTCGTTACTCAAACTACTGCAATACAGCGAGCGCCACTACTGCCAGCTAAATAAAAGATTCAAACTACTGAAGGCACTAACTACTGATAGGCATAGTTAGCAAATGAAAGATTTTAATACAGAACAAACAATGTATTTACCTTAATAGTCATAATACACATATCAGTTCATGACATCCAGTCTTACAAATTTCAAAACTCCGCCATCTCTCTCCCCACGTCCACCACTGCTGGCGGCTCACCTCCAACTGCGCAACGCTACGCGCTGTTAGCATCCAGCTGCCGCTGCCCAACACTACAATGGCAGACAACAATGCAAACCAGCCACAGACTGCACACGCCATAGCCAGTGATTTTCATACAGAGCGCTACGTGGCGGCGGCGTTACCAATAAAAAAAACCTAAACAGCCTACTTACAACAGAGCAGAATATAAGGACAGCGCAGGCTCTACGGCGAGTACAGAGGGGTGAATTCCTGCGCCTTACAGGGGCGTGTAGAACAACACCGACTGAGGCGCTGCTGGTGATATTAGGCTTGCTACCTCTAGACCTAGGAGTAAGAAAGAGAGGTGCACAATACTGGCACAAAAATCGAGAATATGAGGCGTATCGAATAAGGAAATAAAAGCATGCACTGATAAAGAATGGTAAGAAATCTGAGACCGGGCAGGAACAGGGAGGAGAACCTTTCAGTTTCTTCCTAGCGCAAAAGAAATAACTACAAAGACTCACTTCCTTCCGACCAAGGAAGCTATGCACTACCTGTCGGGACATAGTTCGTATCCCAGCTACTTACTAAAAATACGACAGCACACCAAAAACGCCTGTGAATGTGAGCAGTCAGTCCTTCAGATCACGTCGTATGGGAGCGTGCCGTTAGACAAGATGTTACAGACAAGGGCAGTAACACATTTTGAACTGCAAAAGTTTATAGTATAATAGGGAAAGAGGAACTGTGGTACAAGATGAACACGCTTACAGCGAAAATACCAGCCTATGAACTACAAGCCTACAGGGATACATCATGATAACGAGACGCCTCAAGGCAGAACACCCACCTACAACGACCTTCTGGAAGCAAGGCGGGGACGATCCTCGGGGAGAACTTGGAAGGACTTCCTGAGATCCTGATAGCCATCTCCCAATCTCTACACCATGGGTGGCACTGCAGCACAGCCCCGTAAATCCTTAGCTGCAACTCGACGCGCTTGGGGGCTAACCATCCAGACAATTGAGAGATCCACCTTGATTCTAATACCAAGGACAGAAGCCAAGTAGTGTAGTGTTATGTAGTATTGTGTTGTAGCAGTGTAGTCCAGAATTACAAATTACAAAAGTTGTGATCTTCCAACGCTGCATAGTGTAACAGACCTGTAGAGTGTGCCTTCTGGATTCCAGATGAAAAAATATCCGTGCACCAGATGGCCAAATGGTAGTAAGCAGACATTATTTTAGTTATTTTAATTTTTTAGTTTTACTGTGGTTATTACATGTAGATTTTTCGCCCATATACAGCATAATGGTTAGTCATTACTAACAGATATGAAATTATATTAAAATAGCATGTGCTTTATTTATACCAATTCGTGTGCAACAAACGGTCTGCTCTGTTATATCGATAACGGACTAAAAGAAAATAATAAATAAATAAATAGCTGTAGCAGTTTCTTCCTATATATTATCTAAGTTTCATTGTATATGTTATTTGGCAGTGATACATCATGCGAAAGTTTCTTTCGTCCTCAAGTTTTGGATACTCGTGTTCCTTCTACAGATGCTCACGACAGTAGAGCGCTTACAGTCGACCATCTTTGCCAGTCAAGATTTTTGTTCCTAGGCTCCGGGCCACAACAATCTGTCCCAATTCAAAGCCGCTTAAGTAGGCGTGTAACCTCTCCCTCACTTATCGACCTTAATGACAGTGAAATATTAAACCGCGTGTACATAATGGAAGTTTGGGAAAAGCAATCGTTACCGAAGTTAATTTGTCGGTAAAGAGGGAGGAAAGGGTTACATCTACGTGAAAGGAAAAATGCAAATGAAGTCGGTGGAAATTAATTTTGAGAAAAGGGTAAAATAAATAAAGAAAGAAAATGTGTAGTCGTTACGTTAACAATCAATTGGCGTTAATTCGATATTTGAGATTTGGAGAAAATTACGGTATCCAGTCCTATGGACAACTACTATAATGACTGAAAATGAAAGATCCCTGCACATATAATTATCACTAAAAGCGTGGCAACTGAAGGTTGACACGTGTTGTGTGAAAACTGAAAGTTTGTCAGAAGTAATAAATTTCGCTACGCTCTGACTTAATTTAGCAAAAGAGTTAATAAAACAGGAAAATTGAAAGTTAATTTAGTGACTGAAATTAATAGTGAAATTTGTTTCTGAAGCACTAAGAAATTCAGTAAAGTAATGTTAGTCTTGGGCTACCTCAACAATCATTTCGGAAACTACTTGAATCTACGCAATTTAGAAATAAGAGATTTAACTTTGAACTTGAATTAAATGATTTTGGGCAATTAACAATAGTAACATTTAGTACGTACCAAGCTGAGCTGCAGTCACACGTAAGCTAAAATATGCTAACAAAACTCGCACTCTTAATTTGTGCTTGTGTAATCTAAATATTGTAGCCAGTTGTAAATACTTTGACTGAACTTTGAAATTAAAGCAGTGAAATGATATGATATTACTTTAATGCTGGCGTCTGAATTTCAACGATACTCGGGCTCGTTTCGGAAAAGGAAGGTACCCTGCTTGGTAATGCAATTGGGACAATGAGGAACAAAGGTTCATCCTAAGTTGCTGTAATTTTGTGATGCAACAATTTTAAAAGCTGAGGTCTGCCATACAGTTCTAAAACTTTACGTGTTTCCATTCTTCCTTGTTGGTTCATTGAAGGTTTGAAGTCGTCGGTCGAGGAGGTGGCGACAGTCACTCATTGTCGGCCGTCGCTGTTGCGGAAGCTGGATGTTGGCGCGCCTTCTTCTAGACACTGTCACCAGGCGAAACGGGCTTTTGATGTGCGCCAGCTAATGCTTCCCGTCCGCGACACCGTGTCAGAAACTACTATAGCAAGCTGAGCGCAATTACATGATGCCAAACTCCGAAAGCGCGACAACTCGCGGGAGCGTCACACAACACACCTGCTCAACTGTACTACTCCAGCCAGACTCCTCTCTGCCCGCGCTCCAAGCGGCCGAGTTCACACTATAAAAAATCCTAAACACTTTGGTTCTCCACACGACCTATCGATGTATTCGTTCGTTAGCATAGTTTTCCCTAGGCAAGGCCCAGCGTAAAAATTCAAATAGTATTTAACAAACCAATTATACATCGACATAAATGCATGTATATAGAAATAGTAAAACAATTACAATATACAAAGACACAGAAACGTCATATCTTCAGGTAACAAATTAAGGAAAAAATTCATAGTACATTGGATGGAAATATGAGGATATGCATTTCCGGCGTTACAGGCGGATTTACCATTTGCGACCTGTATCTTCCGTGAAACGATTCCCCATTCGTCTCTGCTGCGCTTTTAAAGTTTCCCTCGCCACGCCACGCTCCCCCAAAGCCTCCAGATGGCATTCATTCTCGTGTTGGCCAGTAGTAATAATGTTTTAGCTCTTCAGTGTTTGTCCTACACACTCTTCTGTAGATAAATTTCTTCCAAATTCAGTGAAATAACTTTGGTCCGCCATTCCTTTCTGTTGGAGGTACTCCTTGTTCGTACCTCTCTAATGCTGATGTAATGTTACCGCACCCCGTGAGCCCTCCACCAGCTAGACAGCCGCCGACTGTTCCCCGTTGGATTGCGACCCGGCCCCGTGCGAGACATTTTTCACGCGCCACATCCTCCGCCTCCTAGACTAGCAGACGCCGGATGGGAAGACGCGGAATGACAAATCAGGCTCCGGGCCTGCAGCGCCGGCTTCGCATTCGGCCCAGCATCCCACGTCGCAAGATAAGCCTGTCGGCGGGACGACGAATGGAATACCAAAGTTTCTTTCCTCTGAGGAGAAGTTCACTCGAGAATGGGGTGGCTACGGATATGAACACGCAGGAGCTTTCCATACGTATTGATATGCTACAGCGGTAACTCAAAGACACAACATTTCGAAATGTTTTATTGTGATACTATCTTCTCCTCCACGCTGTCTCCTAATTGGTATCATCGGACCAAAATTCATCACCACAGCAGGAATCACACTAATACTATATAACATCGTTTATAACAATAATGAAGTCAATACCGTCGTTTGACCGTCGAATAGACTCCGTAAGGAGCACATAATAATCTGATTCGCTGCCGTCGAGAAACAACTGAAGAGTTGAAAACAAAACAATCGACATTTCTGAACGGTATGACATTTCGGTTTTACAAAGAGTACTCTGCGGAAATGGCCCATTACCTAGCTTCAATTTATCGCGAATCTCTCACCCATCGCAAAGTCCCAAGCAACTGGAAAAGGCGCATGTGACTTCCGTATAGCTGGCCGGAGTGGCCGAACGGTTCTAGGCAATACAGTCTGGAACCGCGGGACCGCTACGGTCGCAGGTTCGAATCCTGCCTCGGGCATGGATGTCTGTGATGTCCTTAGGTTAGTTAGGTTTAAGTAGTTCTAAGTTCTAGGGGACTGATGACCTCCGAACGTAAGTCCCATAGTGCTCAGAGCCATTTGAACCATTTTTGAACTTCCGTATATAAGAAGTAAGAGAGAACGAACCCTCAAAATCACAGGCCAATATTCTTCAAGTCGGTTTGCAGCAGAACTCTTGGACATACTCTCAGTTCGAATACCATAAATTTTTTTGAGACGGAAAGGCTTACGCCAGCGGATCAGCACCGTTTTAGAAAGCACAGCTAGTGCGAAACTTATCTTGTTCTTTTCTCGCATGACGCACTACGGAGAGCAACATGCAGATTTCGTATTTCCGGATTTCCGGAAAGGGTTTGACAAGGTGCCCCTCTACAAACTATCGATGAAGGTACGCACACATGGAATAGGTTCCCAAATACGTGAGTGGTTCGAATATTTCTTAAGTAATAGGACCCAGTATATTGTCGTCGATGGCGAGTGTTAATCAGGGACAAGTGTATCGTCAGGAGTGCTCCCAGGGAAGTGTTATATATCCTAAATTGCCGACCGCTGTGGCCGAGCGGTTTTAGGCGCTTCAGTCCGGAACCGCGCTGCTGCTACGGTCGCAAGTTCGATTTCTGCCTCGAGCATGGTTGTGTGTGTTGTCCTTAGGTTAGTTAGGTTTAAGTAGTTCTAAGTCTAGGGGAGTGATGAACTCAGATTTTAAGACCCCTAGTGCGTAGAGCCATTTGAATCATATGAGAACCGCTGTTGTTTTATCCATACATAAATGATCTAACAGACAGGGTGGGCAGCGATCTGGGGTTGTTTCCTGATGATGCTGTATTGTACGGGAAAGTGTCGATTGTGAGTGACTGTAGGTGGAGACAAGATGACTTAAACAAAATATCTACTCGGTGTAAGGAATGGCACCTGGCTTTAAGTTTAGGAAAATGTAAGTTAAGGCAGATGAGTAGAAAAAACAAGCCCGTAATGTTCGGTGTAGTATTAGTAGCGACTTGCTTGGCACAGACACCTCGCCCAAATATGTGGGCACAGCGTTGAAAAGCTATAGCATACGGAACGATGATGTGAGGACTGTTTAGGTCGATTTCGATTTATGGACAGAATTTTGGGAAAGTTTGCTTCGCTGTAAAAGAGACCGCTTAAATGACTTGTGGTGCGACCTATTCTTGAGTACTGTTCGAGTTTTTTGGATCCATACCAGGTTGAATTAAAGGAAGACATTGAAGCATTTCATGGGTGGCTGATAGATTTGTTACTGGTAGGTTCCAGCAAAACGCACAGATCACAAACTCAGCTACACTATGTCTGCGATTGCTGCGCAAACAAGTTCTCCACGTACTCGTATACCACCATTACTCTACACGCAGACATAGCGGCTATACTCGTCTGGTGTGAGACGTTCCCTGGAGGGGAACTCAGACGAGAATCCTTGGAGGGAAGTTGAAGTTCTTTTCGAGGAACGCTATTGAGAAAATTTAGAAAACAGTTATTTGAAGTTGACTGCAGAACGATTCTAGTGGCACCAACATACGTTTCGCATAAGGACGACGAAGGTATTATACACAAAATTAGGGCCCACACGGCGGCATATAGACAGTTCCTTTTCCCTCGCTCTGTTTGCAACTGGAACAGAAAGGGAAGTGAGTAGTACTGGTACAGGGTATCCTCCACCACGCACCATTCGGTGGCTTACGGAGTATGTATGTAGATTTAGATATAGGTATGAAACTTAACGAGTCTACAAATTTTATTAGGTACACCCGTACAAACCGACGCCACTCATACATGATTACATACTGCAAAGCTGTCAAACAACTGTTCTGTGCAGTATCAGATCTAATCAATGGGATTAAATGTAAGTGACTTAAGGGGCCAGTTGAGGTGCGATTCTGTGCAGTAGTTTTTCTCAAATCAGGATAGCCTATGAAACCGGCTTCGGTCGTCTCAGAAGGCGGGAGTATCATCATGAAGACTGAGAAGAGTGTGCAAGACTTGGTCACCGAGAATATAGAAATCAACATCATGGTTCATGTTTACGTTAACCTGAATGTTCAAATTGCCAGCACCTGTCGTGGTCCTAAAAATGGACCCAAACCTTCACAGAACCTGCCTGCACTACACTTTCCACAAAAGGCGAGTTAAATACTTCATCGGGCGCGTTTAATTATTTGAGAGACAGTCCACATTGATACGCTAACAAATCTTAGATGATGGTAGTGTCTACAGGACACCCATCTCGAAGATATAAAACAATGGTGAGATTAGGTCAACCTGAAAGACGTCTGGAATCACCTATTGACTGTGTCTGTGTTTGATCCGCAGAAGACCCGTGGCTTTATGTGTCACTCCACCTTGAGCAGTGGCCGATCGCGAGGTGCCAAACTAGTAATTTCCATTCCATGAAGTTCTCTTCTCAGTTTTTATTTCGAATATCGTTTCGGATGGACCTACATTATGTTACTGCAGTTATTCCTGTTGGACTTGAAACAGGTTTTCACAGACAAGTCGTGACACACGTATGCGTTCCCTATCGGTTAGGAATTTTTACAACCAATCTGCTTACGCCAAGTTGCGAGTCGTTGATCATTCCTTGTAGACATATTGAACGGCCCCGGTGATACAGTAACAAATGGGACAACTTAATCCACGTTGGGCATGTCCGAGCGCTATTATTCATGCCTTCCAAGATATCATGCCTGCAATCTACCCATATGACGGCGCTGATTCTATAAAACCGTAGAGTGCAAACGAAACACTTCAGTGCCACGGCCGCACGGGGTAGCCATGCGGTCTTGGGCGCCGTGTCACAGTTCTCGCCGCTCCCCCTGTCGGAGGTTCGAGCCCTCCCTCACGCTTGGTTGTGTGTGTTGTCATTAGCGTAAGTTAGTTTAAGTTAGGTTAAGTAGTGTGTAAGCCTAGGGACCGATGACCTCAGCAGTTTGGTCCCATAGCAACTTCCCAAAATTTCAGTTCCTTAACTCACGTCAGTGGAAGATCACACGATCGCCACGTACCAGTCCTACACCATCTACAGCACTCCAAACGGTTCAGCGTGCTCATTGAAGGGGTGTCTAATACGGTGCCAGAACACATGATCCGATTTCAGTGTGGCAGCGTACGTGTACACATCATCTGAAAGTATGTAAATGATAACAACTTCAGTTTTTTTGTAGCAGGTACAACGGCTACCAGAATGCATTAGCGTTGTTCATAGTGTTGGCACCAGCAATTGTAGGATATATAAGCGTCGTGAATAGCGTCAGATATTTCATGATCTCTGTGAAGTTGACAGAGATATCGCGTACTCGTTTACGACAGCGTCGTAAGCACCTGTCAGAGTCTCCATCTGGCTGGATGGTCGAGTCGTGCAATATCCAGATTCGTAGGGACATTCATTTGTTGATAGTAGCATGATACCGAACTGCATGGGAAAGTGAGGGCTGGCTTATTGGTCGTTAATGTTCCTGTCAACCATGCCTGACCACCGCAATGGAGGAAATGGAGGATCGCCCTGTTGTGCACCAATCACAGCGTAGCTCCTTCTCATCTCCTCCTACCATCCAAAACAAGTGATGGGCTCCCTGCAAAGTTCTGTGGAATCCCGCACCATTTCTTGGAGACTTACATTAACTGGACTAGTGAAATACCGTCACGTTCCCAGTCTGGGGTTAACAAATGGTGCAAATGGCTCTGAGCACTATTGGACTTAACATCTGCGGTCATAAGTCCCCTAGAACGTAGAACTACTTAAACCTAAATAACCTAAGGCATCACACGCATCCATGCCCGAGACTGAAGTGCCTAGAACCGCTCACCCACTGCGGCCGGCTCGCTGTCATTAACACCACAACACAAACGGCTGCGTCTGGGATGGTAGAGTAAGGTGACGACCTGCGAGAGGTGCCATTCTTCCAGGTTTTGGAGGCACAGTGGTGTTACTCCTGTCGTCCTTGTGTGGGGAGCCACTGATAGTGATCGGAGGTTTTCTGATGGCGCAACGATATGTCACGGATATCCTGCGACCTCATGTGGCGATATCGTGGAGCTATTTTTCAACAGGACAATGCTCATCAACATATTGCACTTGTCACTGTAAATTACTTGCCTAGTGATGTAGTACTGCCGTAGCCGTCAAGGTTATCAAATTTCTCCGCAACTTGTGGGACCATCTCTGATGTCAACTCCGTGCCAGTGTCAATATCTCAAGAACCAGTGACATTAGCTTAGGGCTAGATTGCCTCAGGAGTGGATACAAAGGTTTTATGACACCTTTCCCATTCCAATCAGTGAATGCATCCTAGCCAGAAGGGGCAACGTCATACTGATAGTTGGGTTCATACTGTCAAGGAATTTGTAGATTTGCCTCGATACTGTAATCACTGAAATAACATTGACTATCTCTCAAGCTTTGAATTCGAACCCTGTTAGGAGAAAGGGAAGGAATTTTCACATTGTGTTAAAGCTGACAATGCGTTGACAAGTTGTGGTGGACTGTTTATGATTACCTGAGTATCAAGGACTAAATTCCAGATCAACATGATGTACGTGTCACAGCTGACGATGAACAACCGCCAGAATGGTGGCTTGGTTAGGCATCGAGAACAAGCTCATTGGAGGCCTCACTCACGATGACCAGACGGGGATAGGACTGCCATGCCTGCTAGACATTTTCGAGTGCTAAATGTCAGATATGACTGGATGTGATAGAGGTAACATGTAATTACTCATATGTTCCAATGAATATAGTTTACCATTTCAAGCTCTTGCCATTAGTATGCTGATAGAGTGAGGGGTTCACGTGCATGCAGAGCCCGATTTGGGAGTATAATTCATGAAAAATTACCTGAAACGATTGTCATATGTAGAAGAGATTGCATCTTTGACACCACTGAACCAAAGACGTTGCCTGGGTGGCAGAATCGATTGTATGTAGGAGCGCTCAGAGCGCAGTAGCAGTTGCCGTTGCACTCTGTTGTACGTAGGATGTAAGACTTAAAGCTAGTGGCTAGCTGTGAGAATTTAGTTGTTGCTGCATAGACACAGCATAATAGAGTTTTTATAAAATGAAGCGATGAATGATATTGTTTGTGTTCACACAGAGCCAGTAAATGGAAGGTTGTAGTTATTTCTATAAAAGTGTAAAGTGGATATTATTTAATTTGTGATGCTGTAAGTTTATCACGAATTGAAGCGATAGTGATGCTGGTCGTTAACAAATATTGACCATTGCCCATGGCAATTACAAAAGAGTACAATAAAAATATGTAAGGTAATGAAATTTTGTACATTTAGCTTTAAGTATGCAGTAACGCGACATGTGGTTGTGGCTGAATATAGAAACCAAGTATTTTCCCGCAGATTTAATATATAGTTTGATAAGGAATTTCCGATTTGTAATATTTTGTGTGTTGTGTAATTCTGACACACAGAAGTTGAAGTTTGGAATCTATTTTGTCACACTTATCAGACTTTTCCTCTTGTAGCAATCCAAGTGTTTTCAATTACGACAGAATTGTAGAACAGCTGAGATGTTCACTGATTTTGCCGTTAACGTAACTTGTTTGATATCAGATTTTGTGAAGGTGAAACTTTAATTTGAATTCAATTTTCAAACTGAAGCATTCGGTCTTAGCTTTTCCCCTTATCAGTACCTCATCCTCTTCAATGTCGTGTTTATGTAAATCCAATGAAAGTTTTTCTAAAAGAATAGGTAGGATAAGCTATAGGAAGAGACATGTAACATACAATATGTATAAGTGCTAAGAGGGAATACTAAGAGTGGACGACCAAGAATGAAGTGCTCGGATTAAAAAGTGTGTAATACGGGAATGTAGTCTTTCGCCCCTACTGTTCAATCTGTACAACGAAGAAGCAATGATGGAAATAAAAGGAAGGTTCAAGAGTGGGATTAACATCAAAGGTGAAAGGATATCGATGATACGATTCTCTGATGACGTTGCTATCCTGAATGAAAGTGAAGAAGAATTACAGGATCTGCTGAATGGAATGAACAGTCTAGTGAGTAGAGAATATGGACTGAGAGTAAATCGGAGATAAACGAAAGTATTGAGAAGTAGCAGAAATCAGAACAGCGGGAAACTTAGCATCAGGTTGATGGTCACGAAGCAGATAAAGCTAAGGAATTCCGCTACCTAGGGAGCAATTGAAGTCGTTTTGTGATTTCATAAGCTCATGAGTCGTACCTGACCATGGTAATTGGTGACCAATTTTTCTTCATGATTACCTGCGGAAGAATATAGATTATACTTATATTGTGAGTCCGAATGCCAATTCATAGTCAGATGTGAAATTGTGAGGCAAAGTGTCATTTTGTGTGAACTTGTTTTATTGGCATTCTGAAACTCAAGCTCACGGCCTGTGACGGCTTGTGGCCATGAAGGAACAGCCACTTAATTACACATTTTCGTTTTATCCTTGATGAAGTGCATATCTGAAGAACTCTGGTCACTGGCGATAGCCGACACTCCACAGGATGCAGTTACCGGGATTTTTGAAAGCAGTAATACAACAGATCTCGTATCTTGATGTATAGTCTTTCAGTATCACGGGAAGGGGTTCCTCTGGTCGTTAGTAGAGTGGCGTGGTATTATTGGTATGTATCCGTCCAAGACTTATACTAACAATACGAGAGGCACACACGCACATCTGTATTGCCGCAAGACATCTCTTTAATATGAATATAATGGCGTTATGCTTAGGATTGTTCTCCAAAGACACATGCAGTAGTGAAGTTCACTGGAAGAATCATCAGCAAGTGTAGTCCACCCATGGAAGTAGTAGCTCACAAAAGCCATCCGCTGTGGCCGAGCGGTTCTAAGGGCTCCAGTCCGGAACCATGCTGCTGCTCCGGTCGCAGGTTCGAATCCTGCCTCGGGCATGGATGTGTGTGATGTGCTTAGGTTAGTTAGGTTAGAGGACTGATGACCGCAGATGTTAAGTCCCATAGTGCTTAGAGCCGTTTCAACCATTTGAGCTCACAAAACCCTCCTTCGGTAAATACTTCAGTATGCTCATCAGTCTGGGACGCCTACCTGATAAGGTTGATAGACGAAATACATTCCAAAAACTAGTAACCAATTACTTTGGTAAGCGCAAAAGGGTTACGCAGATGCGACACTATGTGATCAAAAGTATCCGGAAAACCCAAAAACTTACGTTTTTCATATGAGGTACTTTGTGCTTCCAACTACTGCCAGATATTTCATATCAGCGACCTCAGTAGTCTTTACACATCATGAGAGAGCAGAATGGGGTTCTCCGCGGGACTCACGGACTTCGAACGCGGTCAGGTGATTGGGTGTCACTTGTGTCATACGTCTATGCTCGAGATTTTCACGCTCCTAAACATCACTAGGTCCACTGTTTCCGATCTGATAGTGAAGTGGAAACGTGAAGGGACACGTACAGCACAAAAGCGGTGAAGGTCGATCTCGTCTGTTGACCGACAGAGACCGCCGACAGTTGAAGACCGGCCGGGGTAGCCGAGCGGTTGTAGGCACTAAAGTCTGGAACCGCGCCACTGCTACGGTCGCAGGTTTGAATCCTGCGTCGGGCATGGGTGTGTGTGATGTCCTTAGGTTAGTTAGGTTTAAGTAGTTATAAGTTATAGTGGACTGATGACCTCTGATGTTAAGTCCCATAGTGCTCAGAGCCATTTGAACCATTTCTGAGTTGAAGAGGGTCGTAATGTGTAACAGGCAGATATCTATCCATACGATCACACAGGAATTTCAAACTGCATCAGTATGCAACAAGTACTATGACAGTTAGGCGGGAGGTGAGATACCTTGGATTTCATGGTCGAGCGGCTGGTCATAAGCCACACATCACACCTGTAAATTCCAAACGACGCCTCGCTTGGTGTAAGAAGCGTAAACAATGGACGATTGAACAGTGGATGAACGTTGTGTGGAGTGACGAATCATGGTACACAATGTGGCGATCTGATGGCAGGGTATGGGTATGGCGAATGCCAGGTGAACGTCATCTGGCAGCGTGTGTAGTGCCAACAGTAAAATTCGGAGGCTGTGGTGTTATGGTGAGTCGTGTTTTTCGTGGAGGGGCTTGCACCTCTTGCTGTTGTGCGTGGCAATATCACAGCACTGGCCTACATTGATGTTTTATGCAACTTCTTGCTTCCCACTGAAGAAGAGCAATTCGGGGATGCCGATTGCATCTTTCAACACGATCGAGCATCTGTTCGCAAATCACGGCCTGTGGCGGATTGGTTACATGACAATAACATCCCTGTAATGGACTAGCCTGCACGGGGTCCTGATCTGAATCCAACAGAACACCTTTGGGATGTTTTGAAATGCCGACTTCGTGCCAGGCTCCACCGACCGACACCGATACTTCTCCTCAGTGCAGCACTCCGTGAAGAATGGTCTGCTATTCCTCAAAAACCTTCCAGCACCTGATTGAACGTATGCCTGCGAGAATGGAATCTGTCATGAAGGCTAAGGGTGGACTAACACCATACTGAGTTCCAGAATTACCGATGGAGGGCACCACGAGTTTATAAGTCATTTTCAGCCAAGTGTCTGGATTCTTTTGATCACGTGATGCAGTCAGACTCTGGTGGTAACCGATAGAAGAAAGATATTGTGCATCACAGAGTGTTTTACTGTTAAAATTCCGTGATCTTACGTTCATAGAAGAATAAACCTACGTATTGCTCCCCCCTACGTATATTTCGGGAAAAGATAATGATGGTAAAAGTGGAGAGACTGAAGCTCACATGGAGTCTCAACAGCAAACGTTCTTCCTGAGAAGCCATTCGCTTCCGCATGGTCCAGTCAGATTAATGCTACCGCTGGTTATGTTCGACGTCAACGTGCAGTAACCACTCACAGACGGCAGGTGGCAGCACAGGCTGTGGGGTAGAGTGTATAAATCGTCTCGGGAGGATGCCGCATGAAGTACAGTCACTGTCGTGTTGTGGAAAAGGAACGATTTAGCTGACATCCAAAAAGAAAAGGTCACTGGCTTTCGGCCCGAGTGTAGAAGAAATTCCAGAACGCCTGTTTGTAAAATGTCGCATGTCACCCTGGTAAAAGTACCAGGTGATCAAAAAGTCAGTATAAATTTGGAAACTTAATAAACCACGGAATAATGTAGATAGAGAGGTAAAAATTGCCTCACGTTTTTGGAATGACATGGAGTTTTATTAGAACAAAAAAAGAAGCAATGCTAGACGCGTGAAAGAGCTCTTACGCACGTCGTTTGGTGATGATCGTGTGCTCAGCCGCCACTTTCGTCATGCTTGGCCTGCCAGGTCCCCAGGCTTTGGGGTTACCTGAAGTCGCAAGTGTATCGTGATCGACCGACATCACTAGGGATGCTGAAAGACAACATCCGACGCCAATGCCTCACCATAGCTCCGGACATGCTTTACAGTGCTGCTCACAACATTATTCCTCGACTACAGCTATTGTTGAGGAATGGTGGTTGACATATTGAGCATTTCCTGTAAAGATCATGATGCTTTGTCTTACTTTGTGATGCTAATTATTGCTATTCTAATCAGGTGAAGCGCCATCTGTCGGACATTTTTTAACATTTGTATTTTTTTGGTTCTAATAAAACCCCTTGTCATTCCAAGCATGTGTGTCAATTTTTACCTCTCTATCTACATTATTCCGTGATTTATTCAGTTTTCAAATTTATACTGACTTTTTGATCACTCAGTATACATGTACTTCGCACAGCAAAATGGAGCCACCCAAAACCGGCGCGGTGTTTTGATCTCTCGCTGTTGGACGGCCATGCAATTAAAAACGTACACACACACACACACACACACACACACACACACACACAGAGAGAGAGAGAGAGAGAGAGAGAGAGAGAGAGAGAAATAAACCGGTACTGCGGTGAATGTAGCGAACCACGGGCTGTACACGTCAAGGGATGAACGACGGACGAATGTACGTGCAAATGTAGATCAACTGACTGCACCGATGAATTAAGAGTTACTAAAGGTGTCCCCTTGACGACAGTCCAGCGAACGTAGCTGTGTGTGGTCTCCCACAGCAGTCGCCTGCTTCATGCACCCATCCATGTTGACTGCTGTTCATCGGCGACCAAAACTGGAAATTACATGCCAATACCGCAACCGGAGCCCACTGACGGTGAGAGGTAAACTTTTCAAATGAATTACGTTCTATGCCCCGCCGCAAAGATGGCGTCGGCGAGTACGGTGTGAAGTAAACATGCTGCACCAATCATCGGAAGGCCGCAGTCCGGAAGAAGGAGCGTTATTGTCTGTGGAATGTTTTCGTGACATTCCCTGCCTGATGTCGTCTTTATGGAAGGCACAATGAATCAACACAGGCATGCATCTATCCTAGCGGACCATGTCCACCCACACATCCACTGTGTTTTTCTTAGGAACCCTGTTGTCCACCGGCAGGATAGTGCAATGTGTCATACGTCTCGCAGAGTGTGTGGATGGTTCGAAGAGCACCAGGACACGTTTGCTGGACTCCCCTGGCCACAGGATTCCCCGGATTTAAACCCAGCCGAGAATCTGAGGGACCATTTTGATCGTACTGTACGCGTAGCGGATCCTCAACAGTGAAACCTAGCGTAGCTTTGTCCACATCCGTATTGGTACCTTCCAGAACGTCACTTAGTATCTTCCTGCACGTCAGGCTGCGGTCCACTTTGGACACGGTAGTTATTCAGGCTTTTGACGAATGGGTGCATTACTGTGAATGAACAGGGCCAGAGGGGAAGTGACATAGTACCTTTCGCCACACCCATAAGTCAGCGGCCTTAATACGCCTGGGCATTGAGTCATACAGAGCTTGGATGGCGTGTACAGGTACAGCTGCACTGCACATGCAGCTTCAACACGATACCACAGTTCATTATGACGAGCCAGTTGCTCGGCCACCACTGATCAGACGTTTTCAATTGGTGAGAGATCTGGAGAACGTGCTGACCAGGGCAGCAGTCGAACATTTTCTGTATCCAGAAAGGCCCGTACAGGACCTGGAACACGCGGTCGTGCATTATCCTGCTGAAATGTACGGTTTCGCAGGAATCGAATGAAGGGTAGGGCCACGGGTCGTAACACATCTGAAATGTAACGTGCACTGTTCAAAGGGCCGTCACTGCGGAGAAGAGGTGACCGAGACGTGTAACCAATGGCAACCCATACCATCACGCCGGGTGATACGCCAGTATGGCGATGACGAATACACGCTTCCAATTTACGTTCACCGTGATGTCGCCAAACACGGATGCGACCATCATGATGCTGTAAACAGAATCTGGATTCATCTCATCAGCCATGCGGGTAAGATGCTTGTCATCTCGACTTCTAGTGATACGAGGTCGTTGGGATCCAGCACGGCGTTCCGTATTACCCTCCTGAACACACCGATTCCATATTCTGCTAACAGTCATTGGATCTCGACCAACGCGAGCAGCAATGTCGTGATACGATAAACCGCAATCGCGATAGGCTACAATCCGACCTTTATCAAAGTCGGAAACATGAAGGTACCTATTTCTTCTCCTTACACGAGGCATCACAACAACGTTTTACCAGGCAACGCCGGTCAACTTCTGTTTGTGTATGAGAAATCGGTTGGAAACTTTCCTCATGTCAGCACGTTGTAGGTGTCGCCACCGGCGCCAACCTTGTGTGAATGCTATGAAAAGCTAATCATTTGCATATCAAAGCATCTACTTCCTGTCGGTTAAATTTCGCATCTGTAGCATGTCATCTTCGTGGTGTAGCAATTTTAATGGCCAGTAGTGTAGCTTATTCACTATCGGTCGAACTGTAAGAAACTATTCGGGAACTATGTGTTTTATAGACTGGCGAATAGTGAGCCTTACATATCGTTACCTCCGTGAGCGTGATGGCATAGAAGTGCACAAACCGAGAGGAACAGAGACTCATCAAAGACGATGGTCTCTGAGGAACAAATAAGGTTACGGTTTGACGTTGAAGGACAGCTCAGATCAGAATGTATGTGTTAAGGTCAGAGAGTGTTACTAAACATTCATCTGATAATGCTCAAAACTGTAACTAAATGTATTACGGGAAATTATATGTACAGGAGCAAAATGTGGACGTCGGTCCGGTAGTTAGGCACCACTCTTACTGCAGGTTCTCGTAAGGACACCTTTACACGTCATTAATGACCTTGTGTACCATTAGATATGAATTAGAAGACTAAGGAGTAGCGATGCTGAAGGGTAGTGGTAGTAAGATAAGAAAGAGCGAAGTGTCGGCTGAGAGAGGTGCGTGTTCGCCCCCAGAGGGCTGTGGTACGGTAATAATAACTGCCTGCTACAGGTGCGAGTCGTAAAGCTCGCCGTTATTAAGGGTTGGGACGAGTTATTGCTGCCATTAAACGCTTTGACTCGCCAGACGTTTACGGCGCACAGATGAAATGAACACCTGGAACGGGGCAGCCGTGAAAGCTGTCCCTCAACATGCAACCGAAGCGAATGTTTAACGTCGTAATTACTGCCGAACGGTCGCCGGGAGACTGTTATGCCAGTACAAACGCAATAAATCAGAGAAATGCTCTATTTGTATGCAAGGGCTGAGAATGGCGAGAGGGAAAACACTGCTTCCTGGAAAGCTTTTGCATACTGGGTAGCAAACTGACGGCGATTGACCGTTTAATCTCTGGTCATTACTGATGTAACACTGAAGGATAAGAGAGGAGGTGGCTCAGTAAATTGTTTGCTACAGCAGGTGTAGTGTGATTTCTCAAGTTTTGCACAGCGTGATTGAATAATAATTTTCTCTCGGATGGTAAGGCGAGTTGTTTTTCACATCTTATTGGATATTTCGATGTCGGATAATGTAGTCTTCTTCAAGTTCTGCGAGCTATGTTATTATGCGTAATCACTGTCTGGACCCATATCACTTTGTGATTCAGTTTTGGTATGGAGCCTCTGCCTGTAACCGAGTTCGTCTCCAGGCGCCCGCTAAGTAGGGATAAGAAAAACCGACCAGTTCGACAGACGCCGGTACTTTAGTTCTGAGTAACCGGTATTTTTTGGTCTCGGTTTTTCTCATTGTTAGTAATATCAGTTTAACATACTAGCAATGCAGTAAGTAAATAGATTTTTTAAATAAGTAATGTGATTGCTGAAATTTCCATTCCTCTTAAATATCGGTTTATGATAAAAACTAGGAAGAGCTATGAGAACTATTTTAATAACAACACATTCAGTTAGAAACTAGCAGCAAACAAATGACGTAAGAATCGGTACAAAAACTTTCTGATGGGAAAGATGGCCGGCAAGACCATAATAAAATGAATGACACATTGGAAGCCTTGCTTGAATTGAAACCTCCCTCTCGGTTTATTAAGTTTTCTGACCTCTTACTTTAGTTCCTCTGTCACAGAGACTTGGCGTTTGTGTGATTATATTACTTCTATTGTATTTCATTTTGTGATTATACTCGAAGCTATGCTCTGATACAGCTGGTATCCTTGATTGCTTTAGTCGGATGTGGTGCTGATGTCCTTTGCAACTCTCCTCAGGGGGCGTGTGGTACCTATACATAGAACACCTTGACACAAACTGTAAGTAGGCTGTTTAGGTTTTTTTATTGGTAACGCCGCCGCCACTTAGGGCTCTGTATGAAAATCACTGGCTGTGCTGTGTGCAGTCTGTGGCTGGTTGGCATTGTTGTTGGAATATTCGCCATTGTAGTGGGCAGTTGGCTGTTAACAGCTCGTAGAGTTGCGCAGTTGTAGGTGAGCCGCCAGCAGTGGTGGATGTGGGAAGAGAAATGACGGAGTTTTGAGAGCGGATGATCTGGACGTATGTCCATCAGAGACAGTAAATTTGTAAGACTGGATGTCATGAACTGCTATATATATTATGACTTTTGAACACTATTAAGGTAAATGCATTGTTTGTTCTCCATCAAAATCTTTCATTTGCTAACTATGTCTATCAGTAGTTAGTGCCTTCCGTAGTTTGAATCTTTTATTTAGCTGGCAGTAGTAGCGCTCGCTGTATTGCAGTAGTTTGAGTAACGAAGATTTTGTGAGGTAAGTGATTCGTGAAAGGTATAGATTAATGTTAGGGCCATTCTTTTGTAGGGATTATGTAAGTGATTTGTGAAAGGTATAGATTAATGTTAGGGCCATTCTTTTGTAGGGATTTTTGAAAGTCAGATTGCGTTGCGCTAAAAAATATTCAGTGTCAGTTTAGGGTTGATCAGAATAGGTAAAGAGCGAAATGTCTGAGTAAGTTCAATTTTGCTCACCTGTTTGAAAATCAAATAATGTAAGAGGTTTATCAGTGCAGTCATTTATAAATTTTTCTAAGGGGACGTTTCAAAACGAGCTGGAATCTTAAAATGAAGGTTTTCTCATCTGGTTGTCTTGTATGGTTGTGGATTACGGGATTACGAAAATGTTTTGTTCTTAGCTTTTCAGCCGGAGCTGCGTTCGACACCTCCAGAGGTTCTCAAAGGAACCAGGAGCATCTCTGAGGACATCCAACACTGGTCTGGACGAAGCATTAGGAACAAAATAGTTCCATCGACCACGACTATACAATCCACCAGGCTCATCCGCACTAGGATCAACCAAGTCATCGTGTCTCTACCAATAAGTTTGTGATGTGGCCCTACGAAAGGAATAAATTTATTGAGTTATTGGTACAGTTGAGCTGTCCATACAAATACAAAATTTACAATGGGAGTTGAAAAAGACATCCAGCTACCTTTCCCTCGACTCCCCGACGTGACAGATAATGAGGAACGGATGTATCCCTGGATCACAATGCACAGAAAAAACCCACTCTCTCTGACCTCTGTCTCTACTCCTGGAGCCAAAACCATCCGTAGGACAGAAATTCATACTGGTGACTGTTGTCTGTAGGGCTCGAGCGCTGTCAGTCAAGGAGAGCCTCACTGAAGAATTACAGTATCTGTGCATTGTGTTCCTAAGGTTCCCATCCACAACCGCCCGGTTGGCCGTGCGGTCAAACGCACGGCTCACCGGGCGGGAAGGAGCGCCGGTTCCCGGCACGAATCCGCCAAGCGGATCTGAGTCGAGGTCCCGTGAACCAGCCAGTCTGTGGATGGTTTTTAGGAGGTTTTCCATCGGCCTCGGCAAATGCAGGCTGGTTCCCCTTATTCCGCCTCAGCTACACAATGTCGGCGATTGCTGCGCAAACTAGTTTTCCACGTACGCGTACACCACCATTACTCTACCACGCAAACCTAGGGGCTACACTCGTCTGGTGTGAGATGTTCCCTGGGGGAGTCCACCCGGGGCCAAACCGCACAATAACCCTGGGTTCGATGTGGGGTGGCGGAGAGGTGAAGTGGACTGCTGTAGTTGTCGTGGGGTTGCGGATCACTGCGGCTGCGGCGGGGACAGAGCCTCTCCGTCGTTTCTAGGTCCCCGGTTAACATAACATAATGTAACCCATACAGAGATCGATAAATCGAGCAGGATTTGCAATCAAAATCAACATCGCTTTAAACAGAGAAAAAAAAAGTAAATCCAAGAATTTCTGATCTTAATTATGCTGGTCCACAATCGGTAAAATCTTATAGAAAATAGCATCAAATGTATTTCACTCATATCAACGAAAATAACATCTCTGTAACGTTAAAGAATGTCTAGCTTACATAAATTCTGGTGTGAACCTCATTCCATGCCCATATAACGTGTCTCACACTTATCAGGGTATTAAAACAGTTGGCAAGAGATTCAAGGAGCATCAGCGACACACCTGTCTAATGCCACCAACAAACTCAGCTGTCGTCGAACACTGCCTCGAGTATAGTCAGGAAATAAAATAGAACGAGACCATTATCCTGATATAGATACGAAGTTTCTGGGACAGCGTAGTGAAATAGTCTTTGGTAATAAAGATGTATTGAAAACCTAGTAAATAGGGACGGACGTTTCAACTTCACAGGGACCGACGGAGTGAAGGCCGAAAATATTGCCGAAATTCAGGATTCTTTTTTCTCTGTACTGGAGTGCAGCAGACAAATGGGGTTTGCTGCTATGAATAAAGCATACATTGAAGTTTCCATTAGTATTTTTTTACTGAAAAATATTATATATTCTCTGTGTGATTGGGATTTTCCCGAGGCAGCTCTAACAGCAGGTAGAACAACGGTTGTCGCTGTAACTCCTGTTGTCGTTATCTGAAACGTGAAATTAACGCATCAACCTGATCCTTACAGACATAATTCCAGTTCAGCGTAGGGATTTGTATTAAAATTCTAGATATCTGAAAAATTGCCAATTGTGGACCAATCTTTTTGGGCCGTAGAAAATGCTAAAAACAGGATAAATAATCTGTTATGATGATCAGAAGAGAATTCAGTTTGCGTCCAGGGAGACCAAAAATCATTAAAATCGGATGAAATTGTAGCATGGGCAACGACAACCATGCCAAGAAACATAGTTTGGAGAAAAGCACGTTTAATGCTTGACAAGTGTTTATCATATAAGGTAGGGGACAAACCGTCCAACGTACCGGATATCATCAATTCCAGGTCCATAATAACTATCGACCAGCTAGTGGATGGCCGCTCTCTGCTACTTTGACCTGGTAAGCCCTCATTTTCGTTCTCAAAGTCCTTTCCGTTGCTGAGTGCATCGTCGCTGGCGTCTATTTTTTCACAGAATTGGCTCATTGCAAAGCCGATTTTGGTTTGAAGGGCGTTTTACATGTGCTTTAATGCAGTATGGACTATACTGAATAGAGACACGGCCAAATTTGAAGCTTTGTTGACAATTTCGCTTCACCTGGGTATTATTTTTGGAGAGTATCTCCAAATGAGACTACTGAAACTTTCGTTCAATTTGAGTAAAACCATGGAAACAACGCTCCAGCAACTCATGTTTACTCAAATCGGTAGAAATATGGAGCGTAAGCGCGGAAAGTGTTGTGTAACGCCGAGGCGTGCCGTGCACACTCGGCTTCAAACGTTCACAGAATCATTACCTTTAAGAGTTCGCTCATAATATTTTGAGAACTAATTCTTCGGTGTATATACCTTCGAATTCCGTAATAAAACGAAAGTTTCGAGTGTTTTCGACTGTCACCTGTCTTTCCTTCTTAAGCAGTGTTGATGACGAGGCATCTCTTCCATCTGAGCAGCAAAATGCGAGAGACTGAGGGGTTCGCTGAATAACAGTCTTGTTGGTGAAAACGAATGAGCATCAGAGAGTACTGCGGGAACAGAGAGACGAATTCATCTATAGCCAGCGAGGTGACACCAACAATACTTCAGTCCCGTTAGAGTGAATATGCATAATAAACCAGCCGCAGAAACCTGAAGAAGACGACAGGGTCGGTCATCGAAACATCCGGAGAACTGGAATAAACAAATAGACTGAACACCCACAATAACGCCATTAAACAACAGAGGAGATGAGAATACAATAGTGTCATCGGATGTTCAAATATAATTTTTCCTCTGTGCATTCGTATCTCCATCTCTGGTCAGGTAGCATGAAGCAGTAACACTGGGAGGTTCAGTAGTGTCGCAGATTGACAATACTCGTACTTGTCATTCCCTGCCTCAAAGGTCAGGGCGGAGTGTTTTAAATGTCGGTGTTTGTAGAGGATGGTTCTTACTGCTTAAATCTCAGCGAGCTAGGACTGGGTCAATGGGGTTCCCGAGCGGTTATATTTGGGAAGGATTAATAGATTTAGCAGCTGCCTTACAGTACAAGGTCGATACCGAGACACGGCCGCTTTTTATGTATTTCCTGAGTGTTGTGGCGCAGTAAACAATAAGATGACCTAATGTCTGTCTGTGTGTGTTTGAAGTCTCATGGGACTTAACAGTTAAGGTCATCAGTCCCTAAGCTTACTACACACTACTTAACCTAAATTATCCTAAGGACAAACACGCACATCCATGCCCAAGAGAGGACTCGAACCTCCGCCGGGACCATAATGTCTGACTGTCTGTATATCTCCAGATGAATTGATCGATATATTGTGATATGATGCTCAAGGGTTTAGGTCCTTCAGCACCCAAAGATCTTTATGCATCTGTTTCATTGCTTCTGGTTGCCCTCTATAATGCAAATTTTCACGAGGCAAGACTTGCTTCTGATGGATCATAACATGCATTTTTGAGTACAATATGCATTCAAAACCTATGACGTACAGATAATGCATTTTTGATTACAGTACCCATCATTTCTTACGTTTTGCGTTTTTTATATTGCAGAAATTGTTCTTAAAATATTTTTAGTAAGTTTGTCTTCATTGCAACACGTTTCAGTCACAACATGTAAGCCTGACTTGCATACATAAACAACTTTGTTATTGTGTGTGGCATATAACGATAAGTCTCAATGCTGCCATTTTCTTAGATCCAAAGGACTGACTTAAGACGAAATGGGAGACCAACACACTGGATCTTTCAGACTAATGTGTCATTCATGAAATCTATTCGTTAGGCACCGTTTTTAGGGTAAGGTAGTTTAAGTTAGATTAAGTATTTCCTAAGCTTAGGAACCGATGACCACAGCAGTTTGGTCCCATAATTTTCCATCAAAAATGGTTCAAACGGTTCTGTGCATTATGGGACAACTTCTGAGGTCATCAGTCCCCTAGAACTTAGAACTACTTAAACCTAACTAACCCAAGGACATCACACACATCCATGCCCGAGGCAGGATTCGAACCTGCGACCGTAACGGTCGCGTGGCTCCAGACTGTAGCGCCTAGAACCACTCGGCCACCCCGGCCGGCAATTTTCCATCAATTTGTTGCATAGAAACTGCTGATAAACAAAATGAAGGCGAACATGACATTCTGCTTCAGCGAGTGCTCACATGTTTGTATTTGGGCAAACGTAGTTTTTGTTTAATGACGTTCTTCCAGGAGTTATGCCGACTCAATGATTCCATTTCATGAATCATATTATGTATGAAATGTGACCAACTCATCTGAACAAATGAAAGAGCATCATTGATTATTCACTCTGAGAAATTCAGAGAGATCACTGAGTTATTGTTGTCATTTATTGTTCCAAACGGTGTGTGTTCCGAACATCTCCAAGCTGTGAAATGGAAATCCTCTACACCGTACAGCCTACAAGCCGTCTCAAAATCATTCTTGACCAAAATAAAATAAGCCGCGTTGTTCTAGTTTTTTTCTTCCAGTTGTGACCTAAGCTATTTCCTGTACGTATTTGATCTCAATCCTCGTAGTTGTCTAACAGACTGAGATCGAGTTCAGTCATTGGATGACGAATACAGGCATGCATCTACATCTACATGTTTACATACATACTCCGCTAGCCGCCAAGCGGTGTGTGGCGGAGGGTGATGGAAAGCTAATCTCCCGGCTCCCTTTAAAACTTTCCCACACGTACGAGGGATATTTCTTTTTGCAAGGTCCCATCTGCAGTGAAATTAAAAACAAAGTAAAAAAGTCCTACGAAGCTTTGCGCAGATATGTTGCGTAGTGTCTCTAGTACGCCCATCGATGGCGTCACGTCATACTTCCTAATTCTGTGGACACAGTGGGCACATCGAGATGCCCAAAACAAAATTGTCTCTCACAAAGTGGAAAGAGAGTGCTTTTATTCGATTTCTTAATGATGAGGAGTTGCGGCTAACTTCCATGCCACCCACATAACGTAACTGTCATGAGTGACAGAAAATGCGGCAGGACGTAGAGACGCTTATTATGGAGGTGGTCAGGGAATAAATTGAGTGTCAACCGACGGTCTTGTTCAGTGAGTGGATCAGGCGATTCGAGAAAATCGTGTACGAAGTACAATTTAGAACCACCTAAGAGGTGTGTCGTCATTAGTCACTGTCGTTCTTCATGGCAGTGCTCGGCCGCACACTGCAGCCGCAACAAAGACGCCCCTGTGGCGTTTTCGGTGGGAATTGTTTGATGACCCGCCACAGAGCTCGGACTTGGCTGCCTCACATGAGCCGCTGGCGATGAGAACAGCATTTTGGTACACACAACCAACTGCAGACCAGCGCAGAGAAATGGCAGAGAACACAGATGATAGCCTTCGTAGTTACTGGATGGATTCCAAAAGAAGGGATAAGAAAGGCTTCCCTTGTATGAAGCATTAATGGATGACAATCAAATTTGGCACTGGTACATAAACTCACCGGACAAGACGTTAGTCACCCACTTAAAACAGCACACTGGAATGGTGTAGGTGATATAGAACTGATAAGCGATAATGTGACACTTCACCGATGACGGCTGCAGTGCGTTATTCTTTGAAACTTGGTGTACCACTTCAACGTTTTTTTAAGATTACGTCCCCTTAAGTTAGGTATTGACATGTCACATTTATATCCGTTGTGAAAGGCATTTTGATAATGTATGTAATGCAGCCTAGTGGAAAAGATGTTCACTTTGTAGCATGACGTATGCCATGAGCCAGTTTGGGCAATGATGCTATGAAGGAATTGAGAACGTACTCCATTCCTTTAACAAACCACATTAGTATTTTGCACACTCGGTTGTGGACTGGAACGGCGGGCCCAGTGTGGTAACAACAGCAGCATCATTCACAGTTCAAACAAATAAAATACTTTATTTAATAAAACATGCAACACAATGGGATAAGATATTAACCCACTAAACCAGTAAAGCTTAATGATTCAGTGAGATGACAGAGATGAATTAATACGATAAAATCTACTACAATTGTTCGGATAATTTCTCATAAATGGTAGAAGCTTCTACATGAAATTCGAAATTACTTACAACTGTTAAGTAAGTGAATTTAACAAATGTAAAAACAAACGTAATTCCGAATATTTAAAAGTTTGGTTTAAATCAGTTGCTGCCTTCATCAACGAATGAAAGACTGAACCCTTAAAAAACAACTGAATGAAGTGGATCATTAAAGATATACACGATTAAAGTTAACAAAAGCGGATAAGATACAAGAGTGACGGAATATTTAAGCAGACTGCTTAGTTGGCCAAGGCTCCGTATGACGTCACAGTGACGTTGCGGTCGGGTAGGACGCCGACGCAACTGCCCGGAGAAAAAATCTTACAGAAGGCCTTAAAAACTTTGTCAGAAGACACAATAAAATTAACACCAAAAAAATTCCAGAGCTCTTTCGTAGAAAGCCACGCAAATTAGTGTTCTAAACATTTTCAAGATAGAACCAAAGCTATACTGACAGCTTGGGCGAATTTTCGTAGAACTCTTACTACTAACAAGCAGTTTGTATACTTCGGGCTACAACTAATTGCCGTTAGGTAAAGATAAACGGTAGACCCCTAGGAGTGCAACTTAACACCATGCTTATCCTCAGGTCGTAGTTTATTGACAACCAAGAGGCCACGATATAACAAGCGGCCGGGAAGCCTAATCGATATCCTTACTGAAAGCTGCTTATGCTATTAACAAGGAAATATTTCTAAATTTCAGGACTCTTAAATATAACCCACAATGAGACGGCCGCTACGTCCTGTACCGCAATACAAATTACACAAGTGAAATAACAACTTCAGGTCAGGAGTAGTACCATTTAAAGTGGGCACATCCTTTGACCTATTCCGGTAGAAAGACTTGCAGGCCAACACACAATAACTGCACATAGTTTAACGACTGCAAAATTCACAAAAAAAGATCAATGTTTTAATTCACTGAAAGAAGTTTCAGACAATACCTCCACGAAAATGCACTAACAGTCCACAAAGTAAAATAGAGTTTTTTCTTTTTTTTTAACAGCAGAAAACAGCAACTTGCATCTAGCAGGGGATGGCCCTAAATCCAAGTCTCAGGTCAGGTCAGGTTGTCTCTTACAAGCATACTTCCTATGACATAGCCCGGCAGGCAGAAACAGAGGTCGCGGTTAAGTCACCATTGCGTTCCTTGCATACAACTCCACTGGCCGTCTAAAACGCATGCCCCAACCGGCTCTCGGTGTCTCCAAGTAGACTACTGGCCACTAAAATTGCTACACCACGAAGATGACGCGCTACAGACGCGAAATTCAACGGACAGGAAGAAAATGCTGTGATATGCAAATGATTAGCTTTCATGGGCATTCACACAAGGTTGGCGCCGGTGGCGACACCTACTACGTGGTTGACATGAGGAAAGTTTCCAACCGATTTCTCATACACAAACAGCAGCTCACCGGCGTTGCCCGGTGAAACGTTGTTGTGATGCCTCGTGTATCGAGGAGACATGCGTACCATCACGTTTCCGACTTTGATTAAAGTCGGCTTGTAGCTTATCGCGATTGCGGTTCATCGTATCGTGACATTGCTGCTCGCGTTGGTCGAGATCCAACTACTGTTAGCAGAATATGGAATCGGTGGGTTGAAGAGGGTAATACGGAACGCCGTGCTGGATCCCAATGGCCTCGTATCACTAGCAGTCGAGATGACAGGCATTTTATCCGCATGGCTGTAACGGATCGTGCAGCCTCTTCTCGATCCCTGAGTCAACAGATGGGGACGTTTGGAAGGCAATAACCATCTTCACGAACAGTTCGAAGACGTTTGCAGCAGCATGGACTATCGGCTCAGAGACCATGGCTGCGGTTACCCTTGACGCTGCATCACAGACAGGAGTGAATGCGATGGCGTACTTAACGACGAACCTGAGTGCACGAATGTCAAAACATCATTTTTTCTGATCAATCGAGGTTCTGTTTACAGAATCATGATGGTCCCATCCGTGTTTGGCGACATCGCGGTGAAGCGTGTATTCGTCATTGCCATACAGGCGTATCACCCGGCGTGATGGTATGGGGTGGCACTGGTTACACGTCTAGGTCACCTCTTGTTCACATTGACTGCACTTTGAACAGTGGACGTTACATTCCAGATGTGTTACGTCCCGTGGCTCTACCCTTCATTCGATCCCTGTGAAACCCAACATTTTAGCAGGATAATGCACAAGCGCATGTTGCAGGTCCCGTACGGTCCTTTCTGGATACAGAAAATGTTCGACTGCTGCCCTGGCCAGCACATTCTCCAGATCTATCACCAATTGAAAATGTCTGGTCAATGGTGGCCGAGCATCTGGCTCATCACAATACGCCAGTCACTACTCTTGATGAACTCTGGTATCGTATTGAAGCTGCATGGACAGCTGTACCTGTACACGCCATCCTAGCTTTGTTTGTCTCAATGCCCAGGCGTATCAAGGCCGTTATTACGGTCAGAGGTGGTTGTTCAGGGTACAAATTTCTCAGGATCTATGCACCCAAATTGCGTGAAAATGTAATCACATATCAATTCTAGTTTAATATTTTGTCCAATGACTACTCGTTTATCATGTTCATTTCTTCTTGGTGTAGCAATTTTAATGGCCAGTAGTGTAACAGCGCAGTGCTCCGTGGCCACTTCCTTCACGCTGCGATTCTTCTCCGACGGCTTACTGCTTGGAGCCCACCTTTCAACTCACGAGGCTCCGCTGTCGCGCAGAGGAGAGCTCGGAGAAAGATGGCCACACATCGGCCATCGACAAATCGAAGCGATCCACACGGCTCAAGAATATTTGCAAAACTGCAGAATACTATTTATCGGTGTAAGGTATGTAACTGTGCTTTATGCGTCTTTGTAACGAAGTTTTCTCTACTTTGTCTAATGTTGTGATTTTGTATCACAGATCTGACCAGGGTGATAGCGAAAAGCTTCATGACAAGATAAAAATAAAATAAATTTTGTTAGGATCAATAAATGAGTAAATCATTTGTAAGGTAAGTCGTGACAGCGAAATGGTGTGTGTGTGTGTGTGTGTGTGTGTGTGTGTGTGTGTGTGTGTGTGCCGGTCAGTTTTACGGAATGAGCGTAGTCAGATGGGATGACAGGACAAGGTCACGGAATGGCTGAAATAAGCTATCGTGTTTGGACGTGCCCACGATCACACCGTTAATGAAGTTTGCTGGTGTAGCAACTCTGACTCTCCAGCGTCGCGTACACTCGCTGACATGCAACGCGGTGCAGAGACAGAGGCCATAAAAAGTACTCAGCCCACAGGCACCCTAGACGGGCGTCACCGCTTGTGAACTACAGCCGGTCTACAGAAAAATCTGCTGACAGTGAATGGAAATCATCTCAATCAAATTCCGAGCAAACACAGTGAACGGTTGGTTTCGGGTACCTCGCGGAAGGCCATTGCTAACATCGGCACAATACAGCAGCACTTCTTCGATTGAGTTAACACAGATACTGGTTAACAACTGGCTAGAGACGTGTAGAGTACTCCAGTGAGTGGCGGTTCTGCCTCTTTTATAATGCTGCAAGTCTTCAAGCGCTCCGATAGCCGCTTTGTGGAAGGTGTGGTTCACCTCCGTAACTGGATGGTCCCCAAATAGTCCGATGGGGGAATGTGTGTTGTACTCTCCACATCATTTCATCATCATTGAAACTCAAATCACCGAAATGGCTTCAAATAAAAACGCTTGCACCAGACGGCTGAACTCCCAGAAATGGGAATACTAGCCAAAATGTGCCAAACGCACGTTTCACTTTTTTATAGGTATAGTTCAGGAGTTGTTCCTCGAACTATGACTTTGGACATTTCATTCAGGTTACCGCGAAATTCAACCAAGTTGTTTACTTCAACATTCCCAGTCCTTTCTTCTAAGTCTCCATGGTGAGTGTTCTGTCGACACTCTCGTCTTCGAAGATGCGGAGGCGTTGATAGAACTGCACCCCTGTGCTACTGGTTCGACGAACACGCAGGCATTACACCTGCTCGCTGAAACGTAACAACCTATGTCGATGCAGTTTGATAGCTAAGTGGGATCCGATGTCATTGAGTACCTTCAGCTGGATACTTTATACCTGTTTAATCCCGTGAACTGTCTTCCTCTTGAAGCCTACAGGTGGTGTTACATGGTACCAACATCACAGCTCCACAGAAAAGCATGACATGCTTTCAGTCAGGCATCTTATAGTGCTTTTTAAAATCAGAAGTAAAATCTGCCACAGAACTCTTTCCTTCGTTTATTTTTTCCTACGGGCGATGTGCTTGTGTAGTAACTCAGAATACCAATGTATTTTATTAATAAGACGACTCTGTATCCAGCAGATGTTTTAAATTTCTTTTTGCTGTTCTGTACTTCCTTTCTCTGTCTGAACGTGCTACAAGAAACATGTAGGTTCGCTTAGTGACTGCTTACGACACAATAATCTGAAATGTAATTGACAAACTGAGTTTCATTTCATAGTAGTAGGTGAAATATCTATTTCGATTAACATTTTTGCTTGATATGTATTATTTACATTTTCAGAGAGCTGTCTTTACTAGGTTAGGGCCGGACTGTCCAATGAGCAATTAGAGTTATATTTGTGCTTCTTCATTAATAATTCTCTTAACAGAAACAGAACCATCTTTGTCAATATCTAAGTCGGATTATTTTAATCCCTTCATTGTTTCAGCTTAAGAATTTTATTAAACTCTCACGGTGGATGGTCACTGAATAATGACGAAAGGCAACCGAAACGCGCTGAGCTAAGAAAGAACTATGATTTTTTTTTATAAGTGATGGGTATGATTAATGACTTCTTATGCATTACAGATTATCAACATTTGCTTACCAAAGATATAAATTATGCACATAACCTCGATGCACCATAAGCCCATCGCTGTTGGAATCTGCCTTCTTAATGCGACATAAATCCGCAGGCGAAAATTTTGAATCATTCGCACTGTAGACTTCCTCTATCGTGAGGGCACATTTTAAACTGAACTGAAAC